>NW_027118463.1:300000-501512 GCF_036417845.1 Apteryx mantelli
CGCCGCCTCGCCGCCTAGCAAAGCTCCGCGTCCCTTCGCCGCCTCGCCGCCTAGCAAAGCGCCGTGTTCCTTCGCTGCCTCGCCGCCTAAGAAAGCGCTGCGACCCTTTTCGCCCTCGCCGCCCAACAAAGCGCCGTGACCCTTCACCGCCTCCCCAATCGCTTCGTGCCTTCGGCGCCTAGCAAAGCGCTGCTTGCCTTCGCCGCCTCACACAGCGCTGCGTCCCTTCGCCGCCTCGCCGCTTAGCAAACGCCGTAGTAGCGCCGAAGGCACACGGCGCTTTTGTAGGCGCCGAAGGCACGTGGCGCCTTGCTAAGCAGCGAGGCAGCGAAGGCACGCAGCCATTTGATCGTGGTCGACGGGCTCGGGCGCCTTGCTAGGCGGCGAGGCGGCGAAGGCACGCAGCGCTTTGCCAGGCGCCCAAGGACGCAGCGCTCTAGGAGGCGGCGAAGGCACGCAGTGCTTTGCTAGGCGGCGAGCGGACGTGCAGCTTTGCTAGGCAGCCAAGGCTGAGGACGCTTTGCTAGGAGGCTAGGCGGCGAAGGCGCGAAGCAATTTGGGAGGCGGCGAAGGCACACGGCGCTTTGCTAGGCGGCGAGGGCGAGAAGGCACGCAGCGCTTTCCTAGGCGGCGAGGCGGCGAAGGCACGCGCTGCTTTGCTAGGCGCCGAAGGCACGCAGTGCTTCCTTCGTTTGCGAGGCAGCGAAGAGATGCAGCGGTTTGCTTGTTGGCGAGGCAGCGAAGAGATGCAGCAGTCTCCTTGTTTGTGAGACAGCCAACATGCCCAGTGCTTGCTCATTGTGCGAGGCAGCGAAGAGATGCAGCACTTTGCTTGTGCACCAGGTGGCGCAGTGGCATCGCGGATGGCTTTTTCTCCTGGAGGCGAAGCGAGGCAGCACTTTGCTAGTTGGCGAGGCAGCGAAGAGACGCAGCAGGCTGCTTGTTTGTGAGACAGCCAACATGCACAGTGGTTCGGTATTGTGCGAGGCAGCGAATGACCGCCGAGCAAATCGCTTTGTGCGTTCGCCGCCTCGCTGCCTAGCAAAGCTCCGTGTCCCTTCGCCGCCTCGCCGCCTAGCAAAGCTCCGCGTCCCTTCGCCGCCTCGCCGCCTAGCAAAGCGCCGTGTTCCTTGGGCGCCTAGCAAAGAAGTGCCTGCCTTCGGCGCCTCACCGCATCGCAGCCTAGCAAAGCGCTGCGTGCCTTCGGCGGCTGGCAAAGCAGTGCGTGCCTTCGCCGCCTCACACAGCGCGGCGTGCCTTCGGCGCCTCGCCGCCTAAGAAAGCACTGCGTGCCTTCTCGCCCTCGCCGCCTAGCAAAGCGCCGTGTCCCTTCGCCGCCTCGCCGCCTAGCAAAGCTCCGCGTCCCTTCGCCGCCTCGCCGCCTAGCAAAGCTCCGCGTCCCTTCGCCGCCTCGCCGCCTAGCAAAGCGCCGTGTTCCTTCGCTGCCTCGCCGCCTAAGAAAGCGCTGCGACCCTTTTCGCCCTCGCCGCCCAACAAAGCGCCGTGACCCTTCACCGCCTCCCCAATCGCTTCGTGCCTTCGGCGCCTAGCAAAGCGCTGCTTGCCTTCGCCGCCTCACACAGCGCTGCGTCCCTTCGCCGCCTCGCCGCTTAGCAAACGCCGTAGTAGCGCCGAAGGCACACGGCGCTTTTGTAGGCGCCGAAGGCACGTGGCGCCTTGCTAAGCAGCGAGGCAGCGAAGGCACGCAGCCATTTGATCGTGGTCGACGGGCTCGGGCGCCTTGCTAGGCGGCGAGGCGGCGAAGGCACGCAGCGCTTTGCCAGGCGCCGAAGGCACTCAGCGCTTTGCCAGGCGCCGAAGGCACACAGCGCTTTGCCAGGCGCCCAAGGACGCAGCGCTCTAGGAGGCGGCGAGGGCACCTAGTGCTTTGCTAGGCGGCGAGCGGACGTGCAGCTTTGCTAGGCAGCCAAGGCTGAGGACGCTTTGCTAGGCGCTTTGCTAGGCGGCGAAGGCACGAAGCGATTGGGGAGGCGGCGAAGGCACACGGCGCTTTGCTAGGCGGCGAGGGCGAGAAGGCACGCAGCGCTTTCCTAGGCGGCGAGGCGGCGAAGGCACGCGCTGCTTTGCTAGGCGCCGAAGGCACGCAGCGCTTCCCTCGTTTGCGAGGCAGCGAAGAGGTGGAGCGCTTTGCTAGTTGGCCAGGCAGCGAAGAGATGCAGCAGTCTCCTTGTTTGTGAGACAGCCAACATGCCCAGTGCTTGCTCATTGTGTGAGGCAGCGAAGCGAGGCAGCACTTTGCTAGTTGGCGAGGCAGCGAAGAGACGCAGCAGGCTGCTTGTTTGTGAGACAGCCAACATGCACAGTGGTTAGCTATTGTGCGAGGCAGCGAATGACCGCCGAGCAAATCGCTTTGTGCGTTCGCCGCCTCGCTAAGCTCCGTGTCCCTTCGCCGCCTCGCCGCCTAGCAAAGCTCCGCGTCCCTTCGCCGCCTCGCCGCCTAGCAAAGCGCCGTGTTCCTTGGGCGCCTAGCAAAGAAGTGCCTGCCTTCGGCGCCTCACCGCATCGCAGCCTAGCAAAGCGCTGCGTGCCTTCGGCGGCTGGCAAAGCAGTGCGTGCCTTCGCCGCCTCACACAGCGCGGCGTGCCTTCGGCGCCTCGCCGCCTAAGAAAGCACTGCGTGCCTTCTCGCCCTCGCCGCCTAGCAAAGCGCCGTGTCCCTTCGCCGCCTCGCCGCCTAGCAAAGCTCCGCGTCCCTTCGCCGCCTCGCCACCTAGCAAAGCGCCGTGTTCCTTCGGCGCCTCGCCGCCTAAGAAAGCGCTGCGTGCCTTCTCGCCCTCGCCGCCTAGCAAAGCGCCGTGTCCCTTCGCCGCCTCGCCGCCTAGCAAAGCTCCGCGTCCCTTCGCCGCCTCGCCACCTAGCAAAGCGCCGTGTTCCTTCGCTGCCTCGCCGCCTAAGAAAGCGCTGCGACCCTTTTCGCCCTCGCCGCCCAACAAAGCGCCGTGACCCTTCACCGCCTCCCCAATCGCTTCGTGCCTTCGGCGCCTAGCAAAGCGCTGCTTGCCTTCGCCGCCTCACACAGCGCTGCGTCCCTTCGCCGCCTCGCCGCTTAGCAAACGCCGTAGTAGCGCCGAAGGCACACGGCGCTTTTGTAGGCGCCGAAGGCACTCAGCGCTTTGCCAGGCGCCCAAGGACGCAGCGCTCTAGGAGGCGGCGAGGGCACGCAGTGCTTTGCTAGGCGGCGAGCGGACGTGCAGCTTTGCTAGGCAGCCAAGGCTGAGGACGCTTTGCTAGGCGCTTTGCTAGGCGGCGAAGGCACGAAGCGATTTGGGAGGCGGCGAAGGCACACGGCGCTTTGCTAGGCGGCGAGGGCGAGAAGGCACGCAGCGCTTTCCTAGGCGGCGAGGTGGCGAAGGCGCGCGCTGCTTTGCTAGGCGCCGAAGGCACGTGGCGCCTTGCTAAGCAGCGAGGCAGCGAAGGCACGCAGCCATTTGATCGTGGTCGACGGGCTCGGGCGCCTTGCTAGGCGGCGAGGCGGCGAAGGCACGCAGCGCTTTGCCAGGCGCCCAAGGACGCAGCGCTCTAGGAGGCGGCGAAGGCACGCAGTGCTTTGCTAGGCGGCGAGCGGACGTGCAGCTTTGCTAGGCAGCCAAGGCTGAGGACGCTTTGCTAGGAGGCTAGGCGGCGAAGGCGCGAAGCAATTTGGGAGGCGGCGAAGGCACACGGCGCTTTGCTAGGCGGCGAGGGCGAGAAGGCACGCAGCGCTTTCCTAGGCGGCGAGGCGGCGAAGGCACGCGCTGCTTTGCTAGGCGCCGAAGGCACGCAGTGCTTCCTTCGTTTGCGAGGCAGCGAAGAGATGCAGCGGTTTGCTTGTTGGCGAGGCAGCGAAGAGATGCAGCAGTCTCCTTGTTTGTGAGACAGCCAACATGCCCAGTGCTTGCTCATTGTGCGAGGCAGCGAAGAGATGCAGCACTTTGCTTGTGCACCAGGTGGCGCAGTGGCATCGCGGATGGCTTTTTCTCCTGGAGGCGAAGCGAGGCAGCACTTTGCTAGTTGGCGAGGCAGCGAAGAGACGCAGCAGGCTGCTTGTTTGTGAGACAGCCAACATGCACAGTGGTTAGCTATTGTGCGAGGCAGCGAATGACCGCCGAGCAAATCGCTTTGTGCGTTCGCCGCCTCGCTGCCTAGCAAAGCTCCGTGTCCCTTCGCCGCCTCGCCGCCTAGCAAAGCTCCGCGTCCCTTCGCCGCCTCGCCGCCTAGCAAAGCGCCGTGTTCCTTGGGCGCCTAGCAAAGAAGTGCCTGCCTTCGGCGCCTCACCGCATCGCAGCCTAGCAAAGCGCTGCGTGCCTTCGGCGGCTGGCAAAGCAGTGCGTGCCTTCGCCGCCTCACACAGCGCGGCGTGCCTTCGGCGCCTCGCCGCCTAAGAAAGCACTGCGTGCCTTCTCGCCCTCGCCGCCTAGCAAAGCGCCGTGTCCCTTCGCCGCCTCGCCGCCTAGCAAAGCTCCGCGTCCCTTCGCCGCCTCGCCACCTAGCAAAGCGCCGTGTTCCTTCGCTGCCTCGCCGCCTAAGAAAGCGCTGCGACCCTTTTCGCCCTCGCCGCCCAACAAAGCGCCGTGACCCTTCACCGCCTCCCCAATCGCTTCGTGCCTTCGGCGCCTAGCAAAGCGCTGCTTGCCTTCGCCGCCTCACACAGCGCTGCGTCCCTTCGCCGCCTCGCCGCTTAGCAAACGCCGTAGTAGCGCCGAAGGCACACGGCGCTTTTGTAGGCGCCGAAGGCACGTGGCGCCTTGCTAAGCAGCGAGGCAGCGAAGGCACGCAGCCATTTGATCGTGGTCGACGGGCTCGGGCGCCTTGCTAGGCGGCGAGGCGGCGAAGGCACGCAGCGCTTTGCCAGGCGCCGAAGGCACTCAGCGCTTTGCCAGGCGCCGAAGGCACACAGCGCTTTGCCAGGCGCCCAAGGACGCAGCGCTCTAGGAGGCGGCGAGGGCACCTAGTGCTTTGCTAGGCGGCGAGCGGACGTGCAGCTTTGCTAGGCAGCCAAGGCTGAGGACGCTTTGCTAGGCGCTTTGCTAGGCGGCGAAGGCACGAAGCGATTGGGGAGGCGGCGAAGGCACACGGCGCTTTGCTAGGCGGCGAGGGCGAGAAGGCACGCAGCGCTTTCCTAGGCGGCGAGGCGGCGAAGGCACGCGCTGCTTTGCTAGGCGCCGAAGGCACGCAGCGCTTCCCTCGTTTGCGAGGCAGCGAAGAGGTGGAGCGCTTTGCTAGTTGGCCAGGCAGCGAAGAGACGCAGCAGTCTCCTTGTTTGTGAGACAGCCAACATGCCCAGTGCTTGCTCATTGTGTGAGGCAGCGAAGCGAGGCAGCACTTTGCTAGTTGGCGAGGCAGCGAAGAGACGCAGCAGGCTGCTTGTTTGTGAGACAGCCAACATGCACAGTGGTTAGCTATTGTGCGAGGCAGCGAATGACCGCCGAGCAAATCGCTTTGTGCGTTCGCCGCCTCGCTGCCTAGCAAAGCTCCGTGTCCCTTCGCCGCCTCGCCGCCTAGCAAAGCTCCGCGTCCCTTCGCCGCCTCGCCGCCTAGCAAAGCGCCGTGTTCCTTGGGCGCCTAGCAAAGAAGTGCCTGCCTTCGGCGCCTCACCGCATCGCAGCCTAGCAAAGCGCTGCGTGCCTTCGGCGGCTGGCAAAGCAGTGCGTGCCTTCGCCGCCTCACACAGCGCGGCGTGCCTTCGGCGCCTCGCCGCCTAAGAAAGCACTGCGTGCCTTCTCGCCCTCGCCGCCTAGCAAAGCGCCGTGTCCCTTCGCCGCCTCGCCGCCTAGCAAAGCTCCGCGTCCCTTCGCCGCCTCGCCACCTAGCAAAGCGCCGTGTTCCTTCGGCGCCTCGCCGCCTAAGAAAGCGCTGCGTGCCTTCTCGCCCTCGCCGCCTAGCAAAGCGCCGTGTCCCTTCGCCGCCTCGCCGCCTAGCAAAGCTCCGCGTCCCTTCGCCGCCTCGCCGCCTAGCAAAGCGCCGTGTTCCTTCGCTGCCTCGCCGCCTAAGAAAGCGCTGCGACCCTTTTCGCCCTCGCCGCCCAACAAAGCGCCGTGACCCTTCACCGCCTCCCCAATCGCTTCGTGCCTTCGGCGCCTAGCAAAGCGCTGCTTGCCTTCGCCGCCTCACACAGCGCTGCGTCCCTTCGCCGCCTCGCCGCTTAGCAAACGCCGTAGTAGCGCCGAAGGGACACGGCGCTTTTGTAGGCGCCGAAGGCACTCAGCGCTTTGCCAGGCGCCCAAGGACGCAGCGCTCTAGGAGGCGGCGAGGGCACGCAGTGCTTTGCTAGGCGGCGAGCGGACGTGCAGCTTTGCTAGGCAGCCAAGGCTGAGGACGCTTTGCTAGGCGCTTTGCTAGGCGGCGAAGGCACGAAGCGATTTGGGAGGCGGCGAAGGCACACGGCGCTTTGCTAGGCGGCGAGGGCGAGAAGGCACGCAGCGCTTTCCTAGGCGGCGAGGTGGCGAAGGCGCGCGCTGCTTTGCTAGGCGCCGAAGGCACGTGGCGCCTTGCTAAGCAGCGAGGCAGCGAAGGCTCGCAGCCATTTGATCGTGGTCGACGGGCTCGGGCGCCTTGCTAGGCGGCGAGGCGGCGAAGGCACGCAGCGCTTTGCCAGGCGCCCAAGGACGCAGCGCTGTGCGAGGCGGCGAGGGCACGCAGTGCTTTGCTAGGCGGCGAGCGGACGTGCAGCTTTGCTAGGCAGCCAAGGCTGAGGACGCTTTGCTAGGAGGCTAGGCGGCGAAGGCGCGAAGCAATTTGGGAGGCGGCGAAGGCACACGGCGCTTTGCTAGGCGGCGAGGGCGAGAAGGCACGCAGCGCTTTCCTAGGCGGCGAGGCGGCGAAGGCACGCGCTGCTTTGCTAGGCGCCGAAGGCACGCAGTGCTTCCTTCGTTTGCGAGGCAGCGAAGAGATGCAGCGGTTTGCTTGTTGGCGAGGCAGCGAAGAGATGCAGCAGTCTCCTTGTTTGTGAGACAGCCAACATGCCCAGTGCTTGCTCATTGTGCGAGGCAGCGAAGAGATGCAGCACTTTGCTTGTGCACCAGGTGGCGCAGTGGCATCGCGGATGGCTTTTTCTCCTGGAGGCGAAGCGAGGCAGCACTTTGCTAGTTGGCGAGGCAGCGAAGAGACGCAGCAGGCTGCTTGTTTGTGAGACAGCCAACATGCACAGTGGTTAGCTATTGTGCGAGGCAGCGAATGACCGCCGAGCAAATCGCTTTGTGCGTTCGCCGCCTCGCTGCCTAGCAAAGCTCCGTGTCCCTTCGCCGCCTCGCCGCCTAGCAAAGCTCCGCGTCCCTTCGCCGCCTCGCCGCCTAGCAAAGCGCCGTGTTCCTTGGGCGCCTAGCAAAGAAGTGCCTGCCTTCGGCGCCTCACCGCATCGCAGCCTAGCAAAGCGCTGCGTGCCTTCGGCGGCTGGCAAAGCAGTGCGTGCCTTCGCCGCCTCACACAGCGCGGCGTGCCTTCGGCGCCTCGCCGCCTAAGAAAGCACTGCGTGCCTTCTCGCCCTCGCCGCCTAGCAAAGCGCCGTGTCCCTTCGCCGCCTCGCCGCCTAGCAAAGCTCCGCGTCCCTTCGCCGCCTCGCCACCTAGCAAAGCGCCGTGTTCCTTCGCTGCCTCGCCGCCTAAGAAAGCGCTGCGACCCTTTTCGCCCTCGCCGCCCAACAAAGCGCCGTGACCCTTCACCGCCTCCCCAATCGCTTCGTGCCTTCGGCGCCTAGCAAAGCGCTGCTTGCCTTCGCCGCCTCACACAGCGCTGCGTCCCTTCGCCGCCTCGCCGCTTAGCAAACGCCGTAGTAGCGCCGAAGGCACACGGCGCTTTTGTAGGCGCCGAAGGCACGTGGCGCCTTGCTAAGCAGCGAGGCAGCGAAGGCACGCAGCCATTTGATCGTGGTCGACGGGCTCGGGCGCCTTGCTAGGCGGCGAGGCGGCGAAGGCACGCAGCGCTTTGCCAGGCGCCCAAGGACGCAGCGCTCTAGGAGGCGGCGAAGGCACGCAGTGCTTTGCTAGGCGGCGAGCGGACGTGCAGCTTTGCTAGGCAGCCAAGGCTGAGGACGCTTTGCTAGGCGCTTTGCTAGGCGGCGAAGGCACGAAGCGATTTGGGAGGCGGCGAAGGCACACGGCGCTTTGCTAGGCGGCGAGGGCGAGAAGGCACGCAGCGCTTTCCTAGGCGGCGAGGCGGCGAAGGCACGCGCTGCTTTGCTAGGCGCCGAAGGCACGCAGCGCTTCCTTCGTTTGCGAGGCAGCGAAGAGGTGGAGCGCTTTGCTTGTTGGCCAGGCAGCGAAGAGACGCAGCAGTCTCCTTGTTTGTGAGACAGCCAACATGCCCAGTGCTTGCTCATTGTGTGAGGCAGCGAAGCGAGGCAGCACTTTGCTAGTTGGCGAGGCAGCGAAGAGACGCAGCAGGCTGCTTGTTTGTGAGACAGCCAACATGCACAGTGGTTAGCTATTGTGCGAGGCAGCGAATGACCGCCGAGCAAATCGCTTTGTGCGTTCGCCGCCTCGCTGCCTAGCAAAACTCCGTGTCCCTTCGCCGCCTCGCCGCCTAGCAAAGCTCCGCGTCCCTTCACCGCCTCGCCGCCTAGCAAAGCGCCGTGTTCCTTGGGCGCCTAGCAAAGAAGTGCCTGCCTTCGGCGCCTCGCCGCATCGCAGCCTAGCAAAGCGCTGCGTGCCTTCGGCGGCTGGCAAAGCCGTGCGTGCCTTCGCCGCCTCACACAGCGCGGCGTGCCTTCGGCGCCTCGCCGCCTAAGAAAGCGCTGCGTGCCTTCTCGCCCTCGCCGCCTAGCAAAGCGCCGTGTCCCTTCGCCGCCTCGCCGCCTAGCAAAGCTCCGCGTCCCTTCGCCGCCTCGCCGCCTAGCAAAGCGCCGTGTTCCTTCGCTGCCTCGCCGCCTAAGAAAGCGCTGCGACCCTTTTCGCCCTCGCCGCCCAACAAAGCGCCGTGACCCTTCACCGCCTCCCCAATCGCTTCGTGCCTTCGGCGCCTAGCAAAGCGCTGCTTGCCTTCGCCGCCTCACACAGCGCTGCGTCCCTTCGCCGCCTCGCCGCTTAGCAAACGCCGTAGTAGCGCCGAAGGCACACGGCGCTTTTGTAGGCGCCGAAGGCACGTGGCGCCTTGCTAAGCAGCGAGGCAGCGAAGGCACGCAGCCATTTGATCGTGGTCGACGGGCTCGGGCGCCTTGCTAGGCGGCGAGGCGGCGAAGGCACGCAGCGCTTTGCCAGGCGCCCAAGGACGCAGCGCTCTAGGAGGCGGCGAAGGCACGCAGTGCTTTGCTAGGCGGCGAGCGGACGTGCAGCTTTGCTAGGCAGCCAAGGCTGAGGACGCTTTGCTAGGAGGCTAGGCGGCGAAGGCGCGAAGCAATTTGGGAGGCGGCGAAGGCACACGGCGCTTTGCTAGGCGGCGAGGGCGAGAAGGCACGCAGCGCTTTCCTAGGCGGCGAGGCGGCGAAGGCACGCGCTGCTTTGCTAGGCGCCGAAGGCACGCAGTGCTTCCTTCGTTTGCGAGGCAGCGAAGAGATGCAGCGGTTTGCTTGTTGGCGAGGCAGCGAAGAGATGCAGCAGTCTCCTTGTTTGTGAGACAGCCAACATGCCCAGTGCTTGCTCATTGTGCGAGGCAGCGAAGAGATGCAGCACTTTGCTTGTGCACCAGGTGGCGCAGTGGCATCGCGGATGGCTTTTTCTCCTGGAGGCGAAGCGAGGCAGCACTTTGCTAGTTGGCGAGGCAGCGAAGAGACGCAGCAGGCTGCTTGTTTGTGAGACAGCCAACATGCACAGTGGTTAGCTATTGTGCGAGGCAGCGAATGACCGCCGAGCAAATCGCTTTGTGCGTTCGCCGCCTCGCTGCCTAGCAAAGCTCCGTGTCCCTTCGCCGCCTCGCCGCCTAGCAAAGCTCCGCGTCCCTTCGCCGCCTCGCCGCCTAGCAAAGCGCCGTGTTCCTTGGGCGCCTAGCAAAGAAGTGCCTGCCTTCGGCGCCTCACCGCATCGCAGCCTAGCAAAGCGCTGCGTGCCTTCGGCGGCTGGCAAAGCAGTGCGTGCCTTCGCCGCCTCACACAGCGCGGCGTGCCTTCGGCGCCTCGCCGCCTAAGAAAGCACTGCGTGCCTTCTCGCCCTCGCCGCCTAGCAAAGCGCCGTGTCCCTTCGCCGCCTCGCCGCCTAGCAAAGCTCCGCGTCCCTTCGCCGCCTCGCCACCTAGCAAAGCGCCGTGTTCCTTCGCTGCCTCGCCGCCTAAGAAAGCGCTGCGACCCTTTTCGCCCTCGCCGCCCAACAAAGCGCCGTGACCCTTCACCGCCTCCCCAATCGCTTCGTGCCTTCGGCGCCTAGCAAAGCGCTGCTTGCCTTCGCCGCCTCACACAGCGCTGCGTCCCTTCGCCGCCTCGCCGCTTAGCAAACGCCGTAGTAGCGCCGAAGGCACACGGCGCTTTTGTAGGCGCCGAAGGCACGTGGCGCCTTGCTAAGCAGCGAGGCAGCGAAGGCACGCAGCCATTTGATCGTGGTCGACGGGCTCGGGCGCCTTGCTAGGCGGCGAGGCGGCGAAGGCACGCAGCGCTTTGCCAGGCGCCGAAGGCACTCAGCGCTTTGCCAGGCGCCGAAGGCACACAGCGCTTTGCCAGGCGCCCAAGGACGCAGCGCTCTAGGAGGCGGCGAGGGCACCTAGTGCTTTGCTAGGCGGCGAGCGGACGTGCAGCTTTGCTAGGCAGCCAAGGCTGAGGACGCTTTGCTAGGCGCTTTGCTAGGCGGCGAAGGCACGAAGCGATTGGGGAGGCGGCGAAGGCACACGGCGCTTTGCTAGGCGGCGAGGGCGAGAAGGCACGCAGCGCTTTCCTAGGCGGCGAGGCGGCGAAGGCACGCGCTGCTTTGCTAGGCGCCGAAGGCACGCAGCGCTTCCCTCGTTTGCGAGGCAGCGAAGAGGTGGAGCGCTTTGCTAGTTGGCCAGGCAGCGAAGAGACGCAGCAGTCTCCTTGTTTGTGAGACAGCCAACATGCCCAGTGCTTGCTCATTGTGTGAGGCAGCGAAGCGAGGCAGCACTTTGCTAGTTGGCGAGGCAGCGAAGAGACGCAGCAGGCTGCTTGTTTGTGAGACAGCCAACATGCACAGTGGTTAGCTATTGTGCGAGGCAGCGAATGACCGCCGAGCAAATCGCTTTGTGCGTTCGCCGCCTCGCTGCCTAGCAAAGCTCCGTGTCCCTTCGCCGCCTCGCCGCCTAGCAAAGCTCCGCGTCCCTTCGCCGCCTCGCCGCCTAGCAAAGCGCCGTGTTCCTTGGGCGCCTAGCAAAGAAGTGCCTGCCTTCGGCGCCTCACCGCATCGCAGCCTAGCAAAGCGCTGCGTGCCTTCGGCGGCTGGCAAAGCAGTGCGTGCCTTCGCCGCCTCACACAGCGCGGCGTGCCTTCGGCGCCTCGCCGCCTAAGAAAGCACTGCGTGCCTTCTCGCCCTCGCCGCCTAGCAAAGCGCCGTGTCCCTTCGCCGCCTCGCCGCCTAGCAAAGCTCCGCGTCCCTTCGCCGCCTCGCCACCTAGCAAAGCGCCGTGTTCCTTCGGCGCCTCGCCGCCTAAGAAAGCGCTGCGTGCCTTCTCGCCCTCGCCGCCTAGCAAAGCGCCGTGTCCCTTCGCCGCCTCGCCGCCTAGCAAAGCTCCGCGTCCCTTCGCCGCCTCGCCGCCTAGCAAAGCGCCGTGTTCCTTCGCTGCCTCGCCGCCTAAGAAAGCGCTGCGACCCTTTTCGCCCTCGCCGCCCAACAAAGCGCCGTGACCCTTCACCGCCTCCCCAATCGCTTCGTGCCTTCGGCGCCTAGCAAAGCGCTGCTTGCCTTCGCCGCCTCACACAGCGCTGCGTCCCTTCGCCGCCTCGCCGCTTAGCAAACGCCGTAGTAGCGCCGAAGGGACACGGCGCTTTTGTAGGCGCCGAAGGCACTCAGCGCTTTGCCAGGCGCCCAAGGACGCAGCGCTCTAGGAGGCGGCGAGGGCACGCAGTGCTTTGCTAGGCGGCGAGCGGACGTGCAGCTTTGCTAGGCAGCCAAGGCTGAGGACGCTTTGCTAGGCGCTTTGCTAGGCGGCGAAGGCACGAAGCGATTTGGGAGGCGGCGAAGGCACACGGCGCTTTGCTAGGCGGCGAGGGCGAGAAGGCACGCAGCGCTTTCCTAGGCGGCGAGGTGGCGAAGGCGCGCGCTGCTTTGCTAGGCGCCGAAGGCACGTGGCGCCTTGCTAAGCAGCGAGGCAGCGAAGGCTCGCAGCCATTTGATCGTGGTCGACGGGCTCGGGCGCCTTGCTAGGCGGCGAGGCGGCGAAGGCACGCAGCGCTTTGCCAGGCGCCCAAGGACGCAGCGCTGTGCGAGGCGGCGAGGGCACGCAGTGCTTTGCTAGGCGGCGAGCGGACGTGCAGCTTTGCTAGGCAGCCAAGGCTGAGGACGCTTTGCTAGGAGGCTAGGCGGCGAAGGCGCGAAGCAATTTGGGAGGCGGCGAAGGCACACGGCGCTTTGCTAGGCGGCGAGGGCGAGAAGGCACGCAGCGCTTTCCTAGGCGGCGAGGCGGCGAAGGCACGCGCTGCTTTGCTAGGCGCCGAAGGCACGCAGTGCTTCCTTCGTTTGCGAGGCAGCGAAGAGATGCAGCGGTTTGCTTGTTGGCGAGGCAGCGAAGAGATGCAGCAGTCTCCTTGTTTGTGAGACAGCCAACATGCCCAGTGCTTGCTCATTGTGCGAGGCAGCGAAGAGATGCAGCACTTTGCTTGTGCACCAGGTGGCGCAGTGGCATCGCGGATGGCTTTTTCTCCTGGAGGCGAAGCGAGGCAGCACTTTGCTAGTTGGCGAGGCAGCGAAGAGACGCAGCAGGCTGCTTGTTTGTGAGACAGCCAACATGCACAGTGGTTAGCTATTGTGCGAGGCAGCGAATGACCGCCGAGCAAATCGCTTTGTGCGTTCGCCGCCTCGCTGCCTAGCAAAGCTCCGTGTCCCTTCGCCGCCTCGCCGCCTAGCAAAGCTCCGCGTCCCTTCGCCGCCTCGCCGCCTAGCAAAGCGCCGTGTTCCTTGGGCGCCTAGCAAAGAAGTGCCTGCCTTCGGCGCCTCACCGCATCGCAGCCTAGCAAAGCGCTGCGTGCCTTCGGCGGCTGGCAAAGCAGTGCGTGCCTTCGCCGCCTCACACAGCGCGGCGTGCCTTCGGCGCCTCGCCGCCTAAGAAAGCACTGCGTGCCTTCTCGCCCTCGCCGCCTAGCAAAGCGCCGTGTCCCTTCGCCGCCTCGCCGCCTAGCAAAGCTCCGCGTCCCTTCGCCGCCTCGCCACCTAGCAAAGCGCCGTGTTCCTTCGCTGCCTCGCCGCCTAAGAAAGCGCTGCGACCCTTTTCGCCCTCGCCGCCCAACAAAGCGCCGTGACCCTTCACCGCCTCCCCAATCGCTTCGTGCCTTCGGCGCCTAGCAAAGCGCTGCTTGCCTTCGCCGCCTCACACAGCGCTGCGTCCCTTCGCCGCCTCGCCGCTTAGCAAACGCCGTAGTAGCGCCGAAGGCACACGGCGCTTTTGTAGGCGCCGAAGGCACGTGGCGCCTTGCTAAGCAGCGAGGCAGCGAAGGCACGCAGCCATTTGATCGTGGTCGACGGGCTCGGGCGCCTTGCTAGGCGGCGAGGCGGCGAAGGCACGCAGCGCTTTGCCAGGCGCCCAAGGACGCAGCGCTCTAGGAGGCGGCGAAGGCACGCAGTGCTTTGCTAGGCGGCGAGCGGACGTGCAGCTTTGCTAGGCAGCCAAGGCTGAGGACGCTTTGCTAGGCGCTTTGCTAGGCGGCGAAGGCACGAAGCGATTTGGGAGGCGGCGAAGGCACACGGCGCTTTGCTAGGCGGCGAGGGCGAGAAGGCACGCAGCGCTTTCCTAGGCGGCGAGGCGGCGAAGGCACGCGCTGCTTTGCTAGGCGCCGAAGGCACGCAGCGCTTCCTTCGTTTGCGAGGCAGCGAAGAGGTGGAGCGCTTTGCTTGTTGGCCAGGCAGCGAAGAGACGCAGCAGTCTCCTTGTTTGTGAGACAGCCAACATGCCCAGTGCTTGCTCATTGTGTGAGGCAGCGAAGCGAGGCAGCACTTTGCTAGTTGGCGAGGCAGCGAAGAGACGCAGCAGGCTGCTTGTTTGTGAGACAGCCAACATGCACAGTGGTTAGCTATTGTGCGAGGCAGCGAATGACCGCCGAGCAAATCGCTTTGTGCGTTCGCCGCCTCGCTGCCTAGCAAAACTCCGTGTCCCTTCGCCGCCTCGCCGCCTAGCAAAGCTCCGCGTCCCTTCACCGCCTCGCCGCCTAGCAAAGCGCCGTGTTCCTTGGGCGCCTAGCAAAGAAGTGCCTGCCTTCGGCGCCTCGCCGCATCGCAGCCTAGCAAAGCGCTGCGTGCCTTCGGCGGCTGGCAAAGCCGTGCGTGCCTTCGCCGCCTCACACAGCGCGGCGTGCCTTCGGCGCCTCGCCGCCTAAGAAAGCGCTGCGTGCCTTCTCGCCCTCGCCGCCTAGCAAAGCGCCGTGTCCCTTCGCCGCCTCGCCGCCTAGCAAAGCTCCGCGTCCCTTCGCCGCCTCGCCGCCTAGCAAAGCGCCGTGTTCCTTCGCTGCCTCGCCGCCTAAGAAAGCGCTGCGACCCTTTTCGCCCTCGCCGCCCAACAAAGCGCCGTGACCCTTCACCGCCTCCCCAATCGCTTCGTGCCTTCGGCGCCTAGCAAAGCGCTGCTTGCCTTCGCCGCCTCACACAGCGCTGCGTCCCTTCGCCGCCTCGCCGCTTAGCAAACGCCGTAGTAGCGCCGAAGGCACACGGCGCTTTTGTAGGCGCCGAAGGCACGTGGCGCCTTGCTAAGCAGCGAGGCAGCGAAGGCACGCAGCCATTTGATCGTGGTCGACGGGCTCGGGCGCCTTGCTAGGCGGCGAGGCGGCGAAGGCACGCAGCGCTTTGCCAGGCGCCCAAGGACGCAGCGCTCTAGGAGGCGGCGAAGGCACGCAGTGCTTTGCTAGGCGGCGAGCGGACGTGCAGCTTTGCTAGGCAGCCAAGGCTGAGGACGCTTTGCTAGGAGGCTAGGCGGCGAAGGCGCGAAGCAATTTGGGAGGCGGCGAAGGCACACGGCGCTTTGCTAGGCGGCGAGGGCGAGAAGGCACGCAGCGCTTTCCTAGGCGGCGAGGCGGCGAAGGCACGCGCTGCTTTGCTAGGCGCCGAAGGCACGCAGTGCTTCCTTCGTTTGCGAGGCAGCGAAGAGATGCAGCGGTTTGCTTGTTGGCGAGGCAGCGAAGAGATGCAGCAGTCTCCTTGTTTGTGAGACAGCCAACATGCCCAGTGCTTGCTCATTGTGCGAGGCAGCGAAGAGATGCAGCACTTTGCTTGTGCACCAGGTGGCGCAGTGGCATCGCGGATGGCTTTTTCTCCTGGAGGCGAAGCGAGGCAGCACTTTGCTAGTTGGCGAGGCAGCGAAGAGACGCAGCAGGCTGCTTGTTTGTGAGACAGCCAACATGCACAGTGGTTCGGTATTGTGCGAGGCAGCGAATGACCGCCGAGCAAATCGCTTTGTGCGTTCGCCGCCTCGCTGCCTAGCAAAGCTCCGTGTCCCTTCGCCGCCTCGCCGCCTAGCAAAGCTCCGCGTCCCTTCGCCGCCTCGCCGCCTAGCAAAGCGCCGTGTTCCTTGGGCGCCTAGCAAAGAAGTGCCTGCCTTCGGCGCCTCACCGCATCGCAGCCTAGCAAAGCGCTGCGTGCCTTCGGCGGCTGGCAAAGCAGTGCGTGCCTTCGCCGCCTCACACAGCGCGGCGTGCCTTCGGCGCCTCGCCGCCTAAGAAAGCACTGCGTGCCTTCTCGCCCTCGCCGCCTAGCAAAGCGCCGTGTCCCTTCGCCGCCTCGCCGCCTAGCAAAGCTCCGCGTCCCTTCGCCGCCTCGCCGCCTAGCAAAGCTCCGCGTCCCTTCGCCGCCTCGCCGCCTAGCAAAGCGCCGTGTTCCTTCGCTGCCTCGCCGCCTAAGAAAGCGCTGCGACCCTTTTCGCCCTCGCCGCCCAACAAAGCGCCGTGACCCTTCACCGCCTCCCCAATCGCTTCGTGCCTTCGGCGCCTAGCAAAGCGCTGCTTGCCTTCGCCGCCTCACACAGCGCTGCGTCCCTTCGCCGCCTCGCCGCTTAGCAAACGCCGTAGTAGCGCCGAAGGCACACGGCGCTTTTGTAGGCGCCGAAGGCACGTGGCGCCTTGCTAAGCAGCGAGGCAGCGAAGGCACGCAGCCATTTGATCGTGGTCGACGGGCTCGGGCGCCTTGCTAGGCGGCGAGGCGGCGAAGGCACGCAGCGCTTTGCCAGGCGCCGAAGGCACTCAGCGCTTTGCCAGGCGCCGAAGGCACACAGCGCTTTGCCAGGCGCCCAAGGACGCAGCGCTCTAGGAGGCGGCGAGGGCACCT
The DNA here is from genome assembly GCF_036417845.1 of Apteryx mantelli. Taxonomy (NCBI): domain Eukaryota; kingdom Metazoa; phylum Chordata; class Aves; order Apterygiformes; family Apterygidae; genus Apteryx; species Apteryx mantelli. The sequence continues at coordinate 316,328 of NW_027118463.1, forward strand.
AGTGCTTTGCTAGGCGGCGAGCGGACGTGCAGCTTTGCTAGGCAGCCAAGGCTGAGGACGCTTTGCTAGGCGCTTTGCTAGGCGGCGAAGGCACGAAGCGATTGGGGAGGCGGCGAAGGCACACGGCGCTTTGCTAGGCGGCGAGGGCGAGAAGGCACGCAGCGCTTTCCTAGGCGGCGAGGCGGCGAAGGCACGCGCTGCTTTGCTAGGCGCCGAAGGCACGCAGCGCTTCCCTCGTTTGCGAGGCAGCGAAGAGGTGGAGCGCTTTGCTAGTTGGCCAGGCAGCGAAGAGATGCAGCAGTCTCCTTGTTTGTGAGACAGCCAACATGCCCAGTGCTTGCTCATTGTGTGAGGCAGCGAAGCGAGGCAGCACTTTGCTAGTTGGCGAGGCAGCGAAGAGACGCAGCAGGCTGCTTGTTTGTGAGACAGCCAACATGCACAGTGGTTAGCTATTGTGCGAGGCAGCGAATGACCGCCGAGCAAATCGCTTTGTGCGTTCGCCGCCTCGCTAAGCTCCGTGTCCCTTCGCCGCCTCGCCGCCTAGCAAAGCTCCGCGTCCCTTCGCCGCCTCGCCGCCTAGCAAAGCGCCGTGTTCCTTGGGCGCCTAGCAAAGAAGTGCCTGCCTTCGGCGCCTCACCGCATCGCAGCCTAGCAAAGCGCTGCGTGCCTTCGGCGGCTGGCAAAGCAGTGCGTGCCTTCGCCGCCTCACACAGCGCGGCGTGCCTTCGGCGCCTCGCCGCCTAAGAAAGCACTGCGTGCCTTCTCGCCCTCGCCGCCTAGCAAAGCGCCGTGTCCCTTCGCCGCCTCGCCGCCTAGCAAAGCTCCGCGTCCCTTCGCCGCCTCGCCACCTAGCAAAGCGCCGTGTTCCTTCGGCGCCTCGCCGCCTAAGAAAGCGCTGCGTGCCTTCTCGCCCTCGCCGCCTAGCAAAGCGCCGTGTCCCTTCGCCGCCTCGCCGCCTAGCAAAGCTCCGCGTCCCTTCGCCGCCTCGCCGCCTAGCAAAGCGGCGTGTTCCTTCGCTGCCTCGCCGCCTAAGAAAGCGCTGCGACCCTTTTCGCCCTCGCCGCCCAACAAAGCGCCGTGACCCTTCACCGCCTCCCCAATCGCTTCGTGCCTTCGGCGCCTAGCAAAGCGCTGCTTGCCTTCGCCGCCTCACACAGCGCTGCGTCCCTTCGCCGCCTCGCCGCTTAGCAAACGCCGTAGTAGCGCCGAAGGCACACGGCGCTTTTGTAGGCGCCGAAGGCACTCAGCGCTTTGCCAGGCGCCCAAGGACGCAGCGCTCTAGGAGGCGGCGAGGGCACGCAGTGCTTTGCTAGGCGGCGAGCGGACGTGCAGCTTTGCTAGGCAGCCAAGGCTGAGGACGCTTTGCTAGGCGCTTTGCTAGGCGGCGAAGGCACGAAGCGATTTGGGAGGCGGCGAAGGCACACGGCGCTTTGCTAGGCGGCGAGGGCGAGAAGGCACGCAGCGCTTTCCTAGGCGGCGAGGTGGCGAAGGCGCGCGCTGCTTTGCTAGGCGCCGAAGGCACGTGGCGCCTTGCTAAGCAGCGAGGCAGCGAAGGCACGCAGCCATTTGATCGTGGTCGACGGGCTCGGGCGCCTTGCTAGGCGGCGAGGCGGCGAAGGCACGCAGCGCTTTGCCAGGCGCCCAAGGACGCAGCGCTCTAGGAGGCGGCGAAGGCACGCAGTGCTTTGCTAGGCGGCGAGCGGACGTGCAGCTTTGCTAGGCAGCCAAGGCTGAGGACGCTTTGCTAGGAGGCTAGGCGGCGAAGGCGCGAAGCAATTTGGGAGGCGGCGAAGGCACACGGCGCTTTGCTAGGCGGCGAGGGCGAGAAGGCACGCAGCGCTTTCCTAGGCGGCGAGGCGGCGAAGGCACGCGCTGCTTTGCTAGGCGCCGAAGGCACGCAGTGCTTCCTTCGTTTGCGAGGCAGCGAAGAGATGCAGCGGTTTGCTTGTTGGCGAGGCAGCGAAGAGATGCAGCAGTCTCCTTGTTTGTGAGACAGCCAACATGCCCAGTGCTTGCTCATTGTGCGAGGCAGCGAAGAGATGCAGCACTTTGCTTGTGCACCAGGTGGCGCAGTGGCATCGCGGATGGCTTTTTCTCCTGGAGGCGAAGCGAGGCAGCACTTTGCTAGTTGGCGAGGCAGCGAAGAGACGCAGCAGGCTGCTTGTTTGTGAGACAGCCAACATGCACAGTGGTTAGCTATTGTGCGAGGCAGCGAATGACCGCCGAGCAAATCGCTTTGTGCGTTCGCCGCCTCGCTGCCTAGCAAAGCTCCGTGTCCCTTCGCCGCCTCGCCGCCTAGCAAAGCTCCGCGTCCCTTCGCCGCCTCGCCGCCTAGCAAAGCGCCGTGTTCCTTGGGCGCCTAGCAAAGAAGTGCCTGCCTTCGGCGCCTCACCGCATCGCAGCCTAGCAAAGCGCTGCGTGCCTTCGGCGGCTGGCAAAGCAGTGCGTGCCTTCGCCGCCTCACACAGCGCGGCGTGCCTTCGGCGCCTCGCCGCCTAAGAAAGCACTGCGTGCCTTCTCGCCCTCGCCGCCTAGCAAAGCGCCGTGTCCCTTCGCCGCCTCGCCGCCTAGCAAAGCTCCGCGTCCCTTCGCCGCCTCGCCACCTAGCAAAGCGCCGTGTTCCTTCGCTGCCTCGCCGCCTAAGAAAGCGCTGCGACCCTTTTCGCCCTCGCCGCCCAACAAAGCGCCGTGACCCTTCACCGCCTCCCCAATCGCTTCGTGCCTTCGGCGCCTAGCAAAGCGCTGCTTGCCTTCGCCGCCTCACACAGCGCTGCGTCCCTTCGCCGCCTCGCCGCTTAGCAAACGCCGTAGTAGCGCCGAAGGCACACGGCGCTTTTGTAGGCGCCGAAGGCACGTGGCGCCTTGCTAAGCAGCGAGGCAGCGAAGGCACGCAGCCATTTGATCGTGGTCGACGGGCTCGGGCGCCTTGCTAGGCGGCGAGGCGGCGAAGGCACGCAGCGCTTTGCCAGGCGCCCAAGGACGCAGCGCTCTAGGAGGCGGCGAAGGCACGCAGTGCTTTGCTAGGCGGCGAGCGGACGTGCAGCTTTGCTAGGCAGCCAAGGCTGAGGACGCTTTGCTAGGCGCTTTGCTAGGCGGCGAAGGCACGAAGCGATTTGGGAGGCGGCGAAGGCACACGGCGCTTTGCTAGGCGGCGAGGGCGAGAAGGCACGCAGCGCTTTCCTAGGCGGCGAGGCGGCGAAGGCACGCGCTGCTTTGCTAGGCGCCGAAGGCACGCAGCGCTTCCCTCGTTTGCGAGGCAGCGAAGAGGTGGAGCGCTTTGCTTGTTGGCCAGGCAGCGAAGAGACGCAGCAGTCTCCTTGTTTGTGAGACAGCCAACATGCCCAGTGCTTGCTCATTGTGTGAGGCAGCGAAGCGAGGCAGCACTTTGCTAGTTGGCGAGGCAGCGAAGAGACGCAGCAGGCTGCTTGTTTGTGAGACAGCCAACATGCACAGTGGTTAGCTATTGTGCGAGGCAGCGAATGACCGCCGAGCAAATCGCTTTGTGCGTTCGCCGCCTCGCTGCCTAGCAAAACTCCGTGTCCCTTCGCCGCCTCGCCGCCTAGCAAAGCTCCGCGTCCCTTCACCGCCTCGCCGCCTAGCAAAGCGCCGTGTTCCTTGGGCGCCTAGCAAAGAAGTGCCTGCCTTCGGCGCCTCGCCGCATCGCAGCCTAGCAAAGCGCTGCGTGCCTTCGGCGGCTGGCAAAGCCGTGCGTGCCTTCGCCGCCTCACACAGCGCGGCGTGCCTTCGGCGCCTCGCCGCCTAAGAAAGCGCTGCGTGCCTTCTCGCCCTCGCCGCCTAGCAAAGCGCCGTGTCCCTTCGCCGCCTCGCCGCCTAGCAAAGCTCCGCGTCCCTTCGCCGCCTCGCCGCCTAGCAAAGCGGCGTGTTCCTTCGCTGCCTCGCCGCCTAAGAAAGCGCTGCGACCCTTTTCGCCCTCGCCGCCCAACAAAGCGCCGTGACCCTTCACCGCCTCCCCAATCGCTTCGTGCCTTCGGCGCCTAGCAAAGCGCTGCTTGCCTTCGCCGCCTCACACAGCGCTGCGTCCCTTCGCCGCCTCGCCGCTTAGCAAACGCCGTAGTAGCGCCGAAGGCACACGGCGCTTTTGTAGGCGCCGAAGGCACGTGGCGCCTTGCTAAGCAGCGAGGCAGCGAAGGCACGCAGCCATTTGATCGTGGTGGACGGGCTCGGGCGCCTTGCTAGGCGGCGAGGCGGCGAAGGCACGCAGCGCTTTGCCAGGCGCCCAAGGACGCAGCGCTCTAGGAGGCGGCGAAGGCACGCAGTGCTTTGCTAGGCGGCGAGCGGACGTGCAGCTTTGCTAGGCAGCCAAGGCTGAGGACGCTTTGCTAGGAGGCTAGGCGGCGAAGGCGCGAAGCAATTTGGGAGGCGGCGAAGGCACACGGCGCTTTGCTAGGCGGCGAGGGCGAGAAGGCACGCAGCGCTTTCCTAGGCGGCGAGGCGGCGAAGGCACGCGCTGCTTTGCTAGGCGCCGAAGGCACGCAGTGCTTCCTTCGTTTGCGAGGCAGCGAAGAGATGCAGCGGTTTGCTTGTTGGCGAGGCAGCGAAGAGATGCAGCAGTCTCCTTGTTTGTGAGACAGCCAACATGCCCAGTGCTTGCTCATTGTGCGAGGCAGCGAAGAGATGCAGCACTTTGCTTGTGCACCAGGTGGCGCAGTGGCATCGCGGATGGCTTTTTCTCCTGGAGGCGAAGCGAGGCAGCACTTTGCTAGTTGGCGAGGCAGCGAAGAGACGCAGCAGGCTGCTTGTTTGTGAGACAGCCAACATGCACAGTGGTTCGGTATTGTGCGAGGCAGCGAATGACCGCCGAGCAAATCGCTTTGTGCGTTCGCCGCCTCGCTGCCTAGCAAAGCTCCGTGTCCCTTCGCCGCCTCGCCGCCTAGCAAAGCTCCGCGTCCCTTCGCCGCCTCGCCGCCTAGCAAAGCGCCGTGTTCCTTGGGCGCCTAGCAAAGAAGTGCCTGCCTTCGGCGCCTCACCGCATCGCAGCCTAGCAAAGCGCTGCGTGCCTTCGGCGGCTGGCAAAGCAGTGCGTGCCTTCGCCGCCTCACACAGCGCGGCGTGCCTTCGGCGCCTCGCCGCCTAAGAAAGAACTGCGTGCCTTCTCGCCCTCGCCGCCTAGCAAAGCGCCGTGTCCCTTCGCCGCCTCGCCGCCTAGCAAAGCTCCGCGTCCCTTCGCCGCCTCGCCGCCTAGCAAAGCGGCGTGTTCCTTCGGCGCCTAGCAATGCGCCGTGTTCCTTCGCTGCCTCGCCGCCTAAGAAAGCGCTGCGACCCTTTTCGCCCTCGCCGCCCAACAAAGCGCCCTGTCCCTTCACCGCCTCCCCAATCGCTTCGTGCCTTCGGCGCCTAGCAAAGCGCTGCTTGCCTTCGCCGCCTCACACAGCGCTGCGTCCCTTCGCCGCCTCGCCGCTTAGCAAACGCCGTAGTAGCGCCGAAGGCACACGGCGCTTTTGTAGGCGCCGAAGGCACGTGGCGCCTTGCTAAGCAGCGAGGCAGCGAAGGCACGCAGCCATTTGATCGTGGTGGACGGGCTCGGGCGCCTTGCTAGGCGGCGAGGCGGCGAAGGCACGCAGCGCTTTGCCAGGCGCCGAAGGCACTCAGCGCTTTGCCAGGCGCCGAAGGCACACAGCGCTTTGCCAGGCGCCCAAGGACGCAGCGCTCTAGGAGGCGGCGAGGGCACCTAGTGCTTTGCTAGGCGGCGAGCGGACGTGCAGCTTTGCTAGGCAGCCAAGGCTGAGGACGCTTTGCTAGGCGCTTTGCTAGGCGGCGAAGGCACGAAGCGATTGGGGAGGCGGCGAAGGCACACGGCGCTTTGCTAGGCGGCGAGGGCGAGAAGGCACGCAGCGCTTTCCTAGGCGGCGAGGCGGCGAAGGCACGCGCTGCTTTGCTAGGCGCCGAAGGCACGCAGCGCTTCCCTCGTTTGCGAGGCAGCGAAGAGGTGGAGCGCTTTGCTAGTTGGCCAGGCAGCGAAGAGACGCAGCAGTCTCCTTGTTTGTGAGACAGCCAACATGCCCAGTGCTTGCTCATTGTGTGAGGCAGCGAAGCGAGGCAGCACTTTGCTAGTTGGCGAGGCAGCGAAGAGACGCAGCAGGCTGCTTGTTTGTGAGACAGCCAACATGCACAGTGGTTAGCTATTGTGCGAGGCAGCGAATGACCGCCGAGCAAATCGCTTTGTGCGTTCGCCGCCTCGCTGCCTAGCAAAGCTCCGTGTCCCTTCACCGCCTCGCCGCCTAGCAAAGCGCCGTGTCCCTTCGCCGCCTCGCCGCCTAGCAAAGCTCCGCGTCCCTTCGCCGCCTCGCCGCCTAGCAAAGCGGCGTGTTCCTTCGGCACCTAGCAAAGCGCCGTGTTCCTTCGCTGCCTCGCCGCCTAAGAAAGCGCTGCGACCCTTTTCGCCCTCGCCGCCCAACAAAGCGCCGTGACCCTTCACCGCCTCCCCAATCGCTTCGTGCCTTCGGCGCCTAGCAAAGCGCTGCTTGCCTTCGCCGCCTCACACAGCGCTGCGTCCCTTCGCCGCCTCGCCGCTTAGCAAACGCCGTAGTAGCGCCGAAGGCACACGGCGCTTTTGTAGGCGCCGAAGGCACTCAGCGCTTTGCCAGGCGCCCAAGGACACAGCGCTCTAGGAGGCGGCGAGGGCACGCAGTGCTTTGCTAGGCGGCAAGCGGACGTGCAGCTTTGCTAGGCAGCCAAGGCTGAGGACGCTTTGCTAGGCGCTTTGCTAGGCGGCGAAGGCACGAAGCGATTTGGGAGGCGGCGAAGGCACACGGCGCTTTGCTAGGCGGCGAGGGCGAGAAGGCACGCAGCGCTTTCCTAGGCGGCGAGGTGGCGAAGGCACGCGCTGCTTTGCTAGGCGCCGAAGGCACGCAGCGCTTCCATCATTTGCGAGGCAGCGAAGAGGTGGAGCGCTTTGCTTGTTGGCCAGGCAGCGAAGAGACGCAGCAGTCTCCTTGTTTGTGAGACAGCCAACATGCCCAGTGCTTGCTCATTGTGTGAGGCAGCGAAGAGATGCAGCACTTTGCTTGTGCACCAGGTGGCGCAGTGGCATCGCGGATGGCTTTTTCTCCTGGAGGCGAAGCGAGGCAGCACTTTGCTAGTTGGCGAGGCAGCGAAGAGACGCAGCAGGCTGCTTGTTTGTGAGACAGCCAACATGCACAGTGGTTAGCTATTGTGCGAGGCAGCGAATGACCGCCGAGCAAATTGCTTTGTGCGTTCGCCGCCTCGCTGCCTAGCAAAGCTCGGTGTCCCTTCGCCGCCTCGCCGCCTAGCAAAGCGCCGTGTTCCTTGGGCGCCTAGCAAAGAAGTGCCTGCCTTCGGCGCCTCACCGCATCGCAGCCTAGCAAAGCGCTGCGTGCCTTCGGCGGCTGGCAAAGCAGTGCGTGCCTTCGCCGCCTCACACAGCGCGGCGTGCCTTCGGCGCCTCGCCGCCTAAGAAAGCACTGCGTGCCTTCTCGCCCTCGCCGCCTAGCAAAGCGCCGTGTCCCTTCGCCGCCTCGCCGCCTAGCAAAGCTCCGCGTCCCTTCGCCGCCTCGCCACCTAGCAAAGCGCCGTGTTCCTTCGCTGCCTCGCCGCCTAAGAAAGCGCTGCGACCCTTTTCGCCCTCGCCGCCCAACAAAGCGCCGTGACCCTTCACCGCCTCCCCAATCGCTTCGTGCCTTCGGCGCCTAGCAAAGCGCTGCTTGCCTTCGCCGCCTCACACAGCGCTGCGTCCCTTCGCCGCCTCGCCGCTTAGCAAACGCCGTAGTAGCGCCGAAGGCACACGGCGCTTTTGTAGGCGCCGAAGGCACGTGGCGCCTTGCTAAGCAGCGAGGCAGCGAAGGCACGCAGCCATTTGATCGTGGTCGACGGGCTCGGGCGCCTTGCTAGGCGGCGAGGCGGCGAAGGCACGCAGCGCTTTGCCAGGCGCCCAAGGACGCAGCGCTCTAGGAGGCGGCGAAGGCACGCAGTGCTTTGCTAGGCGGCGAGCGGACGTGCAGCTTTGCTAGGCAGCCAAGGCTGAGGACGCTTTGCTAGGCACTTTGCTAGGCGGCGAAGGCACGAAGCGATTTGGGAGGCGGCGAAGGCACACGGCGCTTTGCTAGGCGGCGAGGGCGAGAAGGCACGCAGCGCTTTCCTAGGCGGCGAGGCGGCGAAGGCACGCGCTGCTTTGCTAGGCGCCGAAGGCACGCAGCGCTTCCTTCGTTTGCGAGGCAGCGAAGAGGTGGAGCGCTTTGCTTGTTGGCCAGGCAGCGAAGAGACGCAGCAGTCTCCTTGTTTGTGAGACAGCCAACATGCCCAGTGCTTGCTCATTGTGTGAGGCAGCGAAGCGAGGCAGCACTTTGCTAGTTGGCGAGGCAGCGAAGAGACGCAGCAGGCTGCTTGTTTGTGAGACAGCCAACATGCACAGTGGTTAGCTATTGTGCGAGGCAGCGAATGACCGCCGAGCAAATCGCTTTGTGCGTTCGCCGCCTCGCTGCCTAGCAAAACTCCGTGTCCCTTCGCCGCCTCGCCGCCTAGCAAAGCTCCGCGTCCCTTCACCGCCTCGCCGCCTAGCAAAGCGCCGTGTTCCTTGGGCGCCTAGCAAAGAAGTGCCTGCCTTCGGCGCCTCGCCGCATCGCAGCCTAGCAAAGCGCTGCGTGCCTTCGGCGGCTGGCAAAGCCGTGCGTGCCTTCGCCGCCTCACACAGCGCGGCGTGCCTTCGGCGCCTCGCCGCCTAAGAAAGCGCTGCGTGCCTTCTCGCCCTCGCCGCCTAGCAAAGCGCCGTGTCCCTTCGCCGCCTCGCCGCCTAGCAAAGCTCCGCGTCCCTTCGCCGCCTCGCCGCCTAGCAAAGCGCCGTGTTCCTTCGCTGCCTCGCCGCCTAAGAAAGCGCTGCGACCCTTTTCGCCCTCGCCGCCCAACAAAGCGCCATGACCCTTCACCGCCTCCCCAATCGCTTCGTGCCTTCGGCGCCTAGCAAAGCGCTGCTTGCCTTCGCCGCCTCACACAGCGCTGCGTCCCTTCGCCGCCTCGCCGCTTAGCAAACGCCGTAGTAGCGCCGAAGGCACACGGCGCTTTTGTAGGCGCCGAAGGCACGTGGCGCCTTGCTAAGCAGCGAGGCAGCGAAGGCACGCAGCCATTTGATCGTGGTGGACGGGCTCGGGCGCCTTGCTAGGCGGCGAGGCGGCGAAGGCACGCAGCGCTTTGCCAGGCGCCCAAGGACGCAGCGCTCTAGGAGGCGGCGAAGGCACGCAGTGCTTTGCTAGGCGGCGAGCGGACGTGGAGCTTTGCTAGGCAGCCAAGGCTGAGGACGCTTTGCTAGGAGGCTAGGCGGCGAAGGCGCGAAGCAATTTGGGAGGCGGCGAAGGCACACGGCGCTTTGCTAGGCGGCGAGGGCGAGAAGGCACGCAGCGCTTTCCTAGGCGGCGAGGTGGCGAAGGCACGCGCTGCTTTGCTAGGCGCCGAAGGCACGCAGTGCTTCCTTCGTTTGCGAGGCAGCGAAGAGATGCAGCGGTTTGCTTGTTGGCGAGGCAGCGAAGAGATGCAGCAGTCTCCTTGTTTGTGAGACAGCCAACATGCCCAGTGCTTGCTCATTGTGCGAGGCAGCGAAGAGATGCAGCACTTTGCTTGTGCACCAGGTGGCGCAGTGGCATCGCGGATGGCTTTTTCTCCTGGAGGCGAAGCGAGGCAGCACTTTGCTAGTTGGCGAGGCAGCGAAGAGACGCAGCAGGCTGCTTGTTTGTGAGACAGCCAACATGCACAGTGGTTCGGTATTGTGCGAGGCAGCGAATGACCGCCGAGCAAATCGCTTTGTGCGTTCGCCGCCTCGCTGCCTAGCAAAGCTCCGTGTCCCTTCGCCGCCTCGCCGCCTAGCAAAGCTCCGCGTCCCTTCGCCGCCTCGCCGCCTAGCAAAGCGCCGTGTTCCTTGGGCGCCTAGCAAAGAAGTGCCTGCCTTCGGCGCCTCACCGCATCGCAGCCTAGCAAAGCGCTGCGTGCCTTCGGCGGCTGGCAAAGCAGTGCGTGCCTTCGCCGCCTCACACAGCGCGGCGTGCCTTCGGCGCCTCGCCGCCTAAGAAAGAACTGCGTGCCTTCTCGCCCTCGCCGCCTAGCAAAGCGCCGTGTCCCTTCGCCGCCTCGCCGCCTAGCAAAGCTCCGCGTCCCTTCGCCGCCTCGCCGCCTAGCAAAGCTCCGCGTCCCTTCGCCGCCTCGCCGCCTAGCAAAGCGCCGTGTTCCTTCGCTGCCTCGCCGCCTAAGAAAGCGCTGCGACCCTTTTCGCCCTCGCCGCCCAACAAAGCGCCGTGACCCTTCACCGCCTCCCCAATCGCTTCGTGCCTTCGGCGCCTAGCAAAGCGCTGCGTCCCTTCGCCGCCTCGCCGCTTAGCAAACGCCGTAGTAGCGCCGAAGGCACACGGCGCTTTTGTAGGCGCCGAAGGCACGTGGCGCCTTGCTAAGCAGCGAGGCAGCGAAGGCACGCAGCCATTTGATCGTGGTGGACGGGCTCGGGCGCCTTGCTAGGCGGCGAGGCGGCGAAGGCACGCAGCGCTTTGCCAGGCGCCGAAGGCACACAGCGCTTTGCCAGGCGCCCAAGGACGCAGCGCTCTAGGAGGCGGCGAGGGCACCTAGTGCTTTGCTAGGCGGCGAGCGGACGTGCAGCTTTGCTAGGCAGCCAAGGCTGAGGACGCTTTGCTAGGCGCTTTGCTAGGCGGCGAAGGCACGAAGCGATTGGGGAGGCGGCGAAGGCACACGGCGCTTTGCTAGGCGGCGAGGGCGAGAAGGCACGCAGCGCTTTCCTAGGCGGCGAGGCGGCGAAGGCACGCGCTGCTTTGCTAGGCGCCGAAGGCACGCAGCGCTTCCCTCGTTTGCGAGGCAGCGAAGAGGTGGAGCGCTTTGCTAGTTGGCCAGGCAGCGAAGAGACGCAGCAGTCTCCTTGTTTGTGAGACAGCCAACATGCCCAGTGCTTGCTCATTGTGTGAGGCAGCGAAGCGAGGCAGCACTTTGCTAGTTGGCGAGGCAGCGAAGAGACGCAGCAGGCTGCTTGTTTGTGAGACAGCCAACATGCACAGTGGTTAGCTATTGTGCGAGGCAGCGAATGACCGCCGAGCAAATCGCTTTGTGCGTTCGCCGCCTCGCTGCCTAGCAAAGCTCCGTGTCCCTTCACCGCCTCGCCGCCTAGCAAAGCGCCGTGTCCCTTCGCCGCCTCGCCGCCTAGCAAAGCTCCGCGTCCCTTCGCCGCCTCGCCGCCTAGCAAAGCGGCGTGTTCCTTCGGCACCTAGCAAAGCGCCGTGTTCCTTCGCTGCCTCGCCGCCTAAGAAAGCGCTGCGACCCTTTTCGCCCTCGCCGCCCAACAAAGCGCCGTGACCCTTCACCGCCTCCCCAATCGCTTCGTGCCTTCGGCGCCTAGCAAAGCGCTGCTTGCCTTCGCCGCCTCACACAGCGCTGCGTCCCTTCGCCGCCTCGCCGCTTAGCAAACGCCGTAGTAGCGCCGAAGGCACACGGCGCTTTTGTAGGCGCCGAAGGCACTCAGCGCTTTGCCAGGCGCCCAAGGACACAGCGCTCTAGGAGGCGGCGAGGGCACGCAGTGCTTTGCTAGGCGGCAAGCGGACGTGCAGCTTTGCTAGGCAGCCAAGGCTGAGGACGCTTTGCTAGGCGCTTTGCTAGGCGGCGAAGGCACGAAGCGATTTGGGAGGCGGCGAAGGCACACGGCGCTTTGCTAGGCGGCGAGGGCGAGAAGGCACGCGCTGCTTTGCTAGGCGCCGAAGGCACGCAGCGCTTCCATCATTTGCGAGGCAGCGAAGAGGTGGAGCGCTTTGCTTGTTGGCCAGGCAGCGAAGAGACGCAGCAGTCTCCTTGTTTGTGAGACAGCCAACATGCCCAGTGCTTGCTCATTGTGTGAGGCAGCGAAGAGATGCAGCACTTTGCTTGTGCACCAGGTGGCGCAGTGGCATCGCGGATGGCTTTTTCTCCTGGAGGCGAAGCGAGGCAGCACTTTGCTAGTTGGCGAGGCAGCGAAGAGACGCAGCAGGCTGCTTGTTTGTGAGACAGCCAACATGCACAGTGGTTAGCTATTGTGCGAGGCAGCGAATGACCGCCGAGCAAATTGCTTTGTGCGTTCGCCGCCTCGCTGCCTAGCAAAGCTCGGTGTCCCTTCGCCGCCTCGCCGCCTAGCAAAGCGCCGTGTTCCTTGGGCGCCTAGCAAAGAAGTGCCTGCCTTCGGCGCCTCGCCGCATCGCAGCCTAGCAAAGCGCTGCGTGCCTTCGGCGGCTGGCAAAGCCGTGCGTGCCTTCGCCGCCTCACACAGCGCGGCGTGCCTTCGGCGCCTCGCCGCCTAAGAAAGCGCTGCGTGCCTTCTCGCCCTCGCCGCCTAGCAAAGCGCCGTGTCCCTTCGCCGCCTCGCCGCCTAGCAAAGCTCCGCGTCCCTTCGCCGCCTCGCCGCCTAGCAAAGCGCCGTGTTCCTTCGCTGCCTCGCCGCCTAAGAAAGCGCTGCGACCCTTTTCGCCCTCGCCGCCCAACAAAGCGCCGTGACCCTTCACCGCCTCCCCAATCGCTTCGTGCCTTCGGCGCCTAGCAAAGCGCTGCTTGCCTTCGCCGCCTCACACAGCGCTGCGTCCCTTCGCCGCCTCGCCGCTTAGCAAACGCCGTAGTAGCGCCGAAGGGACACGGCGCTTTTGTAGGCGCCGAAGGCACTCAGCGCTTTGCCAGGCACCCAAGGACACAGCGCTCTAGGAGGCGGCGAGGGCACGCAGTGCTTTGCTAGGCGGCGAGCGGACGTGCAGCTTTGCTAGGCAGCCAAGGCTGAGGACGCTTTGCTAGGCGCTTTGCTAGGCGGCGAAGGCACGAAGCGATTTGGGAGGCGGCGAAGGCACACGGCGCTTTGCTAGGCGGCGAGGGCGAGAAGGCACGCAGCGCTTTCCTAGGCGGCGAGGTGGCGAAGGCACGCGCTGCTTTGCTAGGCGCCGAAGGCACGCAGCGCTTCCTTCGTTTGTGAGGCAGCGAAGAGGTGGAGCGCTTTGCTTGTTGGCCAGGCAGCGAAGAGACGCAGCAGTCTCCTTGTTTGTGAGACAGCCAACATGCCCAGTGCTTGCTCATTGTGTGAGGCAGCGAAGAGATGCAGCGGTTTTCTAGTTGGCGAGGCAGCGAAGAGACGCAGCAGGCTGCTTGTTTGTGAGACAGCCAACATGCACAGTGGTTAGCTATTGTGCGAGGCAGCGAATGACCGCCGAGCAAATCGCTTTGTGCGTTCGCCGCCTCGCTGCCTAGCAAAGCTCCGTGTCCCTTCGCCGCCTCGCCGCCTAGCAAAGCTCCGCGTCCCTTCGCCGCCTCGCCGCCTAGCAAAGCGCCGTGTTCCTTCGCTGCCTCGCCGCCTAAGAAAGCGCTGCGACCCTTTTCGCCCTCGCCGCCCAACAAAGCGCCGTGACCCTTCACCGCCTCCCCAATCGCTTCGTGCCTTCGGCGCCTAGCAAAGCGCTGCTTGCCTTCGCCGCCTCACACAGCGCTGCGTCCCTTCGCCGCCTCGCCGCTTAGCAAACGCCGTAGTAGCGCCGAAGGCACACGGCGCTTTTGTAGGCGCCGAAGGCACTCAGCGCTTTGCCAGGCGCCCAAGGACGCAGCGCTGTGCGAGGCGGCGAGGGCACGCAGTGCTTTGCTAGGCGGCGAGCGGACGTGCAGCTTTGCTAGGCAGCCAAGGCTGAGAACGCTTTGCTAGGCGGCGAAGGGACGGAGCGATTGGGGAGGCGGCGAAGGCACACGGCGCTTTGCTAGGCGCCGAAGGCACGCAGCACTTCCTTCGTTTGCGAGGCAGCGAAGAGGTGGAGCGCTTTGCTTGTTGGCCAGGCAGCGAACAGGCGCCGTGCTTTGCTTTCTGCCAGGCAGCGAATACACGCAGCGCTCTGCTTTTTGGCGAGGCACTGAACAGATGCAGCGTTTAGTTTGCGAGGCGGCGAAGAGACGCGGCGCTTTGCATGCTGGCGAGGCGGCGAGCAGATCGAGTGCTTTGCTTGTTGGCGAGGCAGCGAAGAGATGCAGCGGTTTTCTAGTTGTCGAGGCAGCGAAGAGACGCAGCAGTCTGCTTGTTGGTGAGACAGCCAACATGCACAGTGGTTAGCTATTGTGCGAGGCAGCAAATGACCGCCGAGCAAATCGCTTTGTGCGTTCGCCGCCTCGCTGCCTAGCAAAGCTCCGCGTCCCTTCGCCGCCTCGCCGCCTAGCAAAGCGCCGTGTTCCTTCGCTGCCTCGCCGCCTAAGAAAGCGCTGCGACCCTTTTCGCCCTCGCCGCCCAACAAAGCGCCCTGTCCCTTCACCGCCTCCCCAATCGCTTCGTGCCTTCGGCGCCTAGCAAAGCGCTGCTTGCCTTCGCCGCCTCACACAGCGCTGCGTCCCTTCGCCGCCTCGCCGCTTAGCAAACGCCGTAGTAGCGCCGAAGGGACACGGCGCTTTGCTAGGTGGCGAGGGCGAGAAGGCACGCAGCGCTTTCCTAGGCGGCGAGGTGGCGAAGGCACGCGCTGCTTTGCTAGGCGCCGAAGGCACGCAGCGCTTCCTTCGTTTGCGAGGCAGCGAAGAGGTGGAGCGCTTTGCTTGTTGGCCAGGCAGCGAAGAGACGCAGCAGTCTCCTTGTTTGTGAGACAGCCAACATGCCCAGTGCTTGCTCATTGTGTGAGGCAGCGAAGAGATGCAGCGGTTTTCTAGTTGGCGAGGCAGCGAAGAGACGCAGCAGGCTGCTTGTTTGTGAGACAGCCAACATGCACAGTGGTTAGCTATTGTGCGAGGCAGCGAATGACCGCCGAGCAAATCGCTTTGTGCGTTCGCCGCCTCGCTGCCTAGCAAAGCTCCGTGTCCCTTCGCCGCCTCGCCGCCTAGCAAAGCTCCGTGTCCCTTCGCCGCCTCGCCGCCTAGCAAAGCGCCGTGTTCCTTGGGCGCCTAGCAAAGAAGTGCCTGCGTTGGGCGCCTCGCCGCATCGCAGCCTAGCAAAGCACTGCGTGCCTTCGGCGGCTGGCAAAGCCGTGCGTGCCTTCGCCGCCTCACACAGCGCGGCGTGCCTTCGGCGCCTCGCCGCCTAAGAAAGCGCTGCGTGCCTTCTCGCCCTCGCCGCCTAGCAAAGCGCCGTGTCCCTTCGCCGCCTCGCCGCCTAGCAAAGCTCCGCGTCCCTTCGCCGCCTCGCCGCCTAGCAAAGCGCCGTGTTCCTTCGCTGCCTCGCCGCCTAAGAAAGCGCTGCGACCCTTTTCGCCCTCGCCGCCCAACAAAGCGCCGTGACCCTTCACCGCCTCCCCAATCGCTTCGTGCCTTCGGCGCCTAGCAAAGCGCTGCTTGCCTTCGCCGCCTCGCCGCTTAGCAAACGCCGTAGTAGCGCCGAAGGCACACGGCGCTTTTGTAGGCGCCGAAGGCACGTGGCGCCTTGCTAAGCAGCGAGGCAGCGAAGGCACGCAGCCATTTGATCGTGGTGGACGGGCTCGGGCGCCTTGCTAGGCGGCGAGGCGGCGAAGGCACGCAGCGCTTTGCCAGGCGCCCAAGGACGCAGCGCTCTAGGAGGCGGCGAAGGCACGCAGTGCTTTGCTAGGCGGCGAGCGGACGTGGAGCTTTGCTAGGCAGCCAAGGCTGAGGACGCTTTGCTAGGAGGCTAGGCGGCGAAGGCGCGAAGCAATTTGGGAGGCGGCGAAGGCACACGGCGCTTTGCTAGGCGGCGAGGGCGAGAAGGCACGCAGCGCTTTCCTAGGCGGCGAGGCGGCGAAGGCACGCGCTGCTTTGCTAGGCGCCGAAGGCACGCAGTGCTTCCTTCGTTTGCGAGGCAGCGAAGAGATGCAGCGGTTTGCTTGTTGGCGAGGCAGCGAAGAGATGCAGCAGTCTCCTTGTTTGTGAGACAGCCAACATGCCCAGTGCTTGCTCATTGTGCGAGGCAGCGAAGAGATGCAGCACTTTGCTTGTGCACCAGGTGGCGCAGTGGCATCGCGGATGGCTTTTTCTCCTGGAGGCGAAGCGAGGCAGCACTTTGCTAGTTGGCGAGGCAGCGAAGAGACGCAGCAGGCTGCTTGTTTGTGAGACAGCCAACATGCACAGTGGTTCGGTATTGTGCGAGGCAGCGAATGACCGCCGAGCAAATCGCTTTGTGCGTTCGCCGCCTCGCTGCCTAGCAAAGCTCCGTGTCCCTTCGCCGCCTCGCCGCCTAGCAAAGCTCCGCGTCCCTTCGCCGCCTCGCCGCCTAGCAAAGCGCCGTGTTCCTTGGGCGCCTAGCAAAGAAGTGCCTGCCTTCGGCGCCTCACCGCATCGCAGCCTAGCAAAGCGCTGCGTGCCTTCGGCGGCTGGCAAAGCAGTGCGTGCCTTCGCCGCCTCACACAGCGCGGCGTGCCTTCGGCGCCTCGCCGCCTAAGAAAGAACTGCGTGCCTTCTCGCCCTCGCCGCCTAGCAAAGCGCCGTGTCCCTTCGCCGCCTCGCCGCCTAGCAAAGCTCCGCGTCCCTTCGCCGCCTCGCCGCCTAGCAAAGCGGCGTGTTCCTTCGGCGCCTAGCAATGCGCCGTGTTCCTTCGCTGCCTCGCCGCCTAAGAAAGCGCTGCGACCCTTTTCGCCCTCGCCGCCCAACAAAGCGCCGTGACCCTTCACCGCCTCCCCAATCGCTTCGTGCCTTCGGCGCCTAGCAAAGCGCTGCTTGCCTTCGCCGCCTCACACAGCGCTGCGTCCCTTCGCCGCCTCGCCGCTTAGCAAACGCCGTAGTAGCGCCGAAGGCACACGGCGCTTTTGTAGGCGCCGAAGGCACGTGGCGCCTTGCTAAGCACCGAGGCAGCGAAGGCACGCAGCCATTTGATCGTGGTCGACGGGCTCGGGCGCCTTGCTAGGCGGCGAGGCGGCGAAGGCACGCAGCGCTTTGCCAGGCGCCGAAGGCACTCAGCGCTTTGCCAGGCGCCGAAGGCACACAGCGCTTTGCCAGGCGCCCAAGGACGCAGCGCTCTAGGAGGCGGCGAGGGCACCTAGTGCTTTGCTAGGCGGCGAGCGGACGTGCAGCTTTGCTAGGCAGCCAAGGCTGAGGACGCTTTGCTAGGCGCTTTGCTAGGCGGCGAAGGCACGAAGCGATTGGGGAGGCGGCGAAGGCACACGGCGCTTTGCTAGGCGGCGAGGGCGAGAAGGCACGCAGCGCTTTCCTAGGCGGCGAGGCGGCGAAGGCACGCGCTGCTTTGCTAGGCGCCGAAGGCACGCAGCGCTTCCCTCGTTTGCGAGGCAGCGAAGAGGTGGAGCGCTTTGCTAGTTGGCCAGGCAGCGAAGAGACGCAGCAGTCTCCTTGTTTGTGAGACAGCCAACATGCCCAGTGCTTGCTCATTGTGTGAGGCAGCGAAGCGAGGCAGCACTTTGCTAGTTGGCGAGGCAGCGAAGAGACGCAGCAGGCTGCTTGTTTGTGAGACAGCCAACATGCACAGTGGTTAGCTATTGTGCGAGGCAGCGAATGACCGCCGAGCAAATCGCTTTGTGCGTTCGCCGCCTCGCTGCCTAGCAAAGCTCCGTGTCCCTTCACCGCCTCGCCGCCTAGCAAAGCGCCGTGTCCCTTCGCCGCCTCGCCGCCTAGCAAAGCTCCGCGTCCCTTCGCCGCCTCGCCGCCTAGCAAAGCGGCGTGTTCCTTCGGCACCTAGCAAAGCGCCGTGTTCCTTCGCTGCCTCGCCGCCTAAGAAAGCGCTGCGACCCTTTTCGCCCTCGCCGCCCAACAAAGCGCCGTGACCCTTCACCGCCTCCCCAATCGCTTCGTGCCTTCGGCGCCTAGCAAAGCGCTGCTTGCCTTCGCCGCCTCACACAGCGCTGCGTCCCTTCGCCGCCTCGCCGCTTAGCAAACGCCGTAGTAGCGCCGAAGGCACACGGCGCTTTTGTAGGCGCCGAAGGCACTCAGCGCTTTGCCAGGCGCCCAAGGACACAGCGCTCTAGGAGGCGGCGAGGGCACGCAGTGCTTTGCTAGGCGGCAAGCGGACGTGCAGCTTTGCTAGGCAGCCAAGGCTGAGGACGCTTTGCTAGGCGCTTTGCTAGGCGGCGAAGGCACGAAGCGATTTGGGAGGCGGCGAAGGCACACGGCGCTTTGCTAGGCGGCGAGGGCGAGAAGGCACGCGCTGCTTTGCTAGGCGCCGAAGGCACGCAGCGCTTCCATCATTTGCGAGGCAGCGAAGAGGTGGAGCGCTTTGCTTGTTGGCCAGGCAGCGAAGAGACGCAGCAGTCTCCTTGTTTGTGAGACAGCCAACATGCCCAGTGCTTGCTCATTGTGTGAGGCAGCGAAGAGATGCAGCACTTTGCTTGTGCACCAGGTGGCGCAGTGGCATCGCGGATGGCTTTTTCTCCTGGAGGCGAAGCGAGGCAGCACTTTGCTAGTTGGCGAGGCAGCGAAGAGACGCAGCAGGCTGCTTGTTTGTGAGACAGCCAACATGCACAGTGGTTAGCTATTGTGCGAGGCAGCGAATGACCGCCGAGCAAATTGCTTTGTGCGTTCGCCGCCTCGCTGCCTAGCAAAGCTCGGTGTCCCTTCGCCGCCTCGCCGCCTAGCAAAGCGCCGTGTTCCTTGGGCGCCTAGCAAAGAAGTGCCTGCCTTCGGCGCCTCGCCGCATCGCAGCCTAGCAAAGCGCTGCGTGCCTTCGGCGGCTGGCAAAGCCGTGCGTGCCTTCGCCGCCTCACACAGCGCGGCGTGCCTTCGGCGCCTCGCCGCCTAAGAAAGCGCTGCGTGCCTTCTCGCCCTCGCCGCCTAGCAAAGCGCCGTGTCCCTTCGCCGCCTCGCCGCCTAGCAAAGCTCCGCGTCCCTTCGCCGCCTCGCCGCCTAGCAAAGCGCCGTGTTCCTTCGCTGCCTCGCCGCCTAAGAAAGCGCTGCGACCCTTTTCGCCCTCGCCGCCCAACAAAGCGCCGTGACCCTTCACCGCCTCCCCAATCGCTTCGTGCCTTCGGCGCCTAGCAAAGCGCTGCTTGCCTTCGCCGCCTCACACAGCGCTGCGTCCCTTCGCCGCCTCGCCGCTTAGCAAACGCCGTAGTAGCGCCGAAGGGACACGGCGCTTTTGTAGGCGCCGAAGGCACTCAGCGCTTTGCCAGGCGCCCAAGGACGCAGCGCTCTAGGAGGCGGCGAGGGCACGCAGTGCTTTGCTAGGCGGCGAGCGGACGTGCAGCTTTGCTAGGCAGCCAAGGCTGAGGACGCTTTGCTAGGCGCTTTGCTAGGCGGCGAAGGCACGAAGCGATTTGGGAGGCGGCGAAGGCACACGGCGCTTTGCTAGGCGGCGAGGGCGAGAAGGCACGCAGCGCTTTCCTAGGCGGCGAGGTGGCGAAGGCACGCGCTGCTTTGCTAGGCGCCGAAGGCACGCAGCGCTTCCTTCGTTTGTGAGGCAGCGAAGAGGTGGAGCGCTTTGCTTGTTGGCCAGGCAGCGAAGAGACGCAGCAGTCTCCTTGTTTGTGAGACAGCCAACATGCCCAGTGCTTGCTCATTGTGTGAGGCAGCGAAGAGATGCAGCGGTTTTCTAGTTGGCGAGGCAGCGAAGAGACGCAGCAGGCTGCTTGTTTGTGAGACAGCCAACATGCACAGTGGTTAGCTATTGTGCGAGGCAGCGAATGACCGCCGAGCAAATCGCTTTGTGCGTTCGCCGCCTCGCTGCCTAGCAAAGCTCCGTGTCCCTTCGCCGCCTCGCCGCCTAGCAAAGCTCCGCGTCCCTTCGCCGCCTCGCCGCCTAGCAAAGCGCCGTGTTCCTTCGCTGCCTCGCCGCCTAAGAAAGCGCTGCGACCCTTTTCGCCCTCGCCGCCCAACAAAGCGCCGTGACCCTTCACCGCCTCCCCAATCGCTTCGTGCCTTCGGCGCCTAGCAAAGCGCTGCTTGCCTTCGCCGCCTCACACAGCGCTGCGTCCCTTCGCCGCCTCGCCGCTTAGCAAACGCCGTAGTAGCGCCGAAGGCACACGGCGCTTTTGTAGGCGCCGAAGGCACTCAGCGCTTTGCCAGGCGCCCAAGGACGCAGCGCTGTGCGAGGCGGCGAGGGCACGCAGTGCTTTGCTAGGCGGCGAGCGGACGTGCAGCTTTGCTAGGCAGCCAAGGCTGAGAACGCTTTGCTAGGCGGCGAAGGGACGGAGCGATTGGGGAGGCGGCGAAGGCACACGGCGCTTTGCTAGGCGCCGAAGGCACGCAGCGCTTCCTTCGTTTGCGAGGCAGCGAAGAGGTGGAGCGCTTTGCTTGTTGGCCAGGCAGCGAACAGGCGCCGTGCTTTGCTTTCTGCCAGGCAGCGAATACACGCAGCGCTCTGCTTTTTGGCGAGGCACTGAACAGATGCAGCGTTTAGTTTGCGAGGCGGCGAAGAGACGCGGCGCTTTGCATGCTGGCGAGGCGGCGAGCAGATCGAGTGCTTTGCTTGTTGGCGAGGCAGCGAAGAGATGCAGCGGTTTTCTAGTTGTCGAGGCAGCGAAGAGACGCAGCAGTCTGCTTGTTGGTGAGACAGCCAACATGCACAGTGGTTAGCTATTGTGCGAGGCAGCAAATGACCGCCGAGCAAATCGCTTTGTGCGTTCGCCGCCTCGCTGCCTAGCAAAGCTCCGCGTCCCTTCGCCGCCTCGCCGCCTAGCAAAGCGCCGTGTTCCTTCGCTGCCTCGCCGCCTAAGAAAGCGCTGCGACCCTTTTCGCCCTCGCCGCCCAACAAAGCGCCCTGTCCCTTCACCGCCTCCCCAATCGCTTCGTGCCTTCGGCGCCTAGCAAAGCGCTGCTTGCCTTCGCCGCCTCACACAGCGCTGCGTCCCTTCGCCGCCTCGCCGCTTAGCAAACGCCGTAGTAGCGCCGAAGGGACACGGCGCTTTGCTAGGTGGCGAGGGCGAGAAGGCACGCAGCGCTTTCCTAGGCGGCGAGGTGGCGAAGGCACGCGCTGCTTTGCTAGGCGCCGAAGGCACGCAGCGCTTCCTTCGTTTGCGAGGCAGCGAAGAGGTGGAGCGCTTTGCTTGTTGGCCAGGCAGCGAAGAGACGCAGCAGTCTCCTTGTTTGTGAGACAGCCAACATGCCCAGTGCTTGCTCATTGTGTGAGGCAGCGAAGAGATGCAGCGGTTTTCTAGTTGGCGAGGCAGCGAAGAGACGCAGCAGGCTGCTTGTTTGTGAGACAGCCAACATGCACAGTGGTTAGCTATTGTGCGAGGCAGCGAATGACCGCCGAGCAAATCGCTTTGTGCGTTCGCCGCCTCGCTGCCTAGCAAAGCTCCGTGTCCCTTCGCCGCCTCGCCGCCTAGCAAAGCTCCGTGTCCCTTCGCCGCCTCGCCGCCTAGCAAAGCGCCGTGTTCCTTGGGCGCCTAGCAAAGAAGTGCCTGCGTTGGGCGCCTCGCCGCATCGCAGCCTAGCAAAGCACTGCGTGCCTTCGGCGGCTGGCAAAGCCGTGCGTGCCTTCGCCGCCTCACACAGCGCGGCGTGCCTTCGGCGCCTCGCCGCCTAAGAAAGCGCTGCGTGCCTTCTCGCCCTCGCCGCCTAGCAAAGCGCCGTGTCCCTTCGCCGCCTCGCCGCCTAGCAAAGCTCCGCGTCCCTTCGCCGCCTCGCCGCCTAGCAAAGCGCCGTGTTCCTTCGCTGCCTCGCCGCCTAAGAAAGCGCTGCGACCCTTTTCGCCCTCGCCGCCCAACAAAGCGCCGTGACCCTTCACCGCCTCCCCAATCGCTTCGTGCCTTCGGCGCCTAGCAAAGCGCTGCTTGCCTTCGCCGCCTCGCCGCTTAGCAAACGCCGTAGTAGCGCCGAAGGCACACGGCGCTTTTGTAGGCGCCGAAGGCACGTGGCGCCTTGCTAAGCAGCGAGGCAGCGAAGGCACGCAGCCATTTGGTGGTGGTCGACGGGCTCGGGCGCCTTGCTAAGCGGCGAGGTGGCGAAGGCAGGCAGCGCTTTGCCAGGCGCCCAAGGACGCAGCGCTCTAGGAGGCGGCGAGGGCACGCAGTGCTTTGCTAGGCGGCGAGCGGATGTGCAGCTTTGCTAGGCAGCCAAGGCTGAGGACGCTTTGCTAGGCGCTTTGCTAGGCGGCGAAGGCACGAAGCGATTTGGGAGGCGGCGAAGGCACACGGCGCTTTGCTAGGCGGCGAGGGCGAGAAGGCACGCAGCGCTTTCCTAGGCGGCGAGGTGGCGAAGGCACGCGCTGCTTTGCTAGGCGCCGAAGGCACGCAGCGCTTCCTTCGTTTGCGAGGCAGCGAAGAGGTGGAGCGCTTTGCTTGTTGGCCAGGCAGCGAAGAGACGCAGCAGTCTCCTTGTTTGTGAGACAGCCAACATGCCCAGTGCTTGCTCATTGTGTGAGGCAGCGAAGAGATGCAGCGGTTTTCTAGTTGGCGAGGCAGCGAAGAGACGCAGCAGGCTGCTTGTTTGTGAGACAGCCAACATGCACAGTGGTTAGCTATTGTGCGAGGCAGCGAATGACCGCCGAGCAAATCGCTTTGTGCGTTCGCCGCCTCGCTGCCTAGCAAAGCTCCGTGTCCCTTCGCCGCCTCGCCGCCTAGCAAAGCTCCGTGTCCCTTCGCCGCCTCGCCGCCTAGCAAAGCGCCGTGTTCCTTGGGCGCCTAGCAAAGAAGTGCCTGCGTTGGGCGCCTCGCCGCATCGCAGCCTAGCAAAGCACTGCGTGCCTTCGGCGGCTGGCAAAGCCGTGCGTGCCTTCGCCGCCTCACACAGCGCGGCGTGCCTTCGGCGCCTCGCCGCCTAAGAAAGCGCTGCGTGCCTTCTCGCCCTCGCCGCCTAGCAAAGCGCCGTGTCCCTTCGCCGCCTCGCCGCCTAGCAAAGCTCCGCGTCCCTTCGCCGCCTCGCCGCCTAGCAAAGCGCCGTGTTCCTTCGCTGCCTCGCCGCCTAAGAAAGCGCTGCGACCCTTTTCGCCCTCGCCGCCCAACAAAGCGCCGTGACCCTTCACCGCCTCCCCAATCGCTTCGTGCCTTCGGCGCCTAGCAAAGCGCTGCTTGCCTTCGCCGCCTCACACAGCGCTGCGTCCCTTCGCCGCCTCGCCGCTTAGCAAACGCCGTAGTAGCGCCGAAGGCACACGGCGCTTTTGTAGGCGCCGAAGGCACGTGGCGCCTTGCTAAGCAGCGAGGCAGCGAAGGCACGCAGCCATTTGATCGTGGTCGACGGGCTCGGGCGCCTTGCTAGGCGGCGAGGCGGCGAAGGCACGCAGCGCTTTGCCAGGCGCCCAAGGACGCAGCGCTGTGCGAGGCGGCGAGGGCACGCAGTGCTTTGCTAGGCGGCGAGCGGACGTGCAGCTTTGCTGGGCAGCCAAGGCTGAGGACGCTTTGCTAGGAGGCTAGGCGGCGAAGGCGCGAAGCAATTTGGGAGGCAGCGAAGGCACACGGCGCTTTGCTAGGCGGCGAGGGCGAGAAGGCACGCAGCGCTTTCCTAGGCGGCGAGGCGGCGAAGGCACGCGCTGCTTTGCTAGGCGCCGAAGGCACGCAGTGCTTCCTTCGTTTGCGAGGCAGCGAAGAGATGCAGCGGTTTGCTTGTTGGCGAGGCAGCGAAGAGATGCAGCAGTCTCCTTGTTTGTGAGACAGCCAACATGCCCAGTGCTTGCTCATTGTGCGAGGCAGCGAAGAGATGCAGCACTTTGCTTGTGCACCAGGTGGCGCAGTCGCATCGCGGATGGCTTTTTCTCCTGGAGGCGAAGCGAGGCAGCACTTTGCTAGTTGGCGAGGCAGCGAAGAGACGCAGCAGGCTGCTTGTTTGTGAGACAGCCAACATGCACAGTGGTTCGGTATTGTGCGAGGCAGCGAATGACCGCCGAGCAAATCGCTTTGTGCGTTCGCCGCCTCGCTGCCTAGCAAAGCTCCGTGTCCCTTCGCCGCCTCGCCGCCTAGCAAAGCGCCGTGTTCCTTGGGCGCCTAGCAAAGAAGTGCCTGCCTTCGGCGCCTCGCCGCATCGCAGCCTAGCAAAGCGCTGCGTGCCTTCGGCGGCTGGCAAAGCAGTGCGTGCCTTCGCCGCCTCACACAGCGCGGCGTGCCTTCGGCGCCTCGCCGCCTAAGAAAGCGCTGCGTGCCTTCTCGCCCTCGCCGCCTAGCAAAGCGCCGTGTCCCTTCGCCGCCTCGCCGCCTAGCAAAGCTCCGCGTCCCTTCGCCGCCTCGCCGCCTAGCAAAGCGCCGTGTTCCTTCGCTGCCTCGCCGCCTAAGAAAGCGCTGCGACCCTTTTCGCCCTCGCCGCCCAACAAAGCGCCGTGACCCTTCACCGCCTCCCCAATCGCTTCGTGCCTTCGGCGCCTAGCAAAGCGCTGCTTGCCTTCGCCGCCTCACACAGCGCTGCGTCCCTTCGCCGCCTCGCCGCTTAGCAAACGCCGTAGTAGCGCCGAAGGCACACGGCGCTTTTGTAGGCGCCGAAGGCACTCAGCGCTTTGCCAGGCGCCCAAGGACGCAGCGCTGTGCGAGGCGGCGAGGGCACGCAGTGCTTTGCTAGGCGGCGAGCGGACGTGCAGCTTTGCTAGGCAGCCAAGGCTGAGAACGCTTTGCTAGGCGGCGAAGGGACGGAGCGATTGGGGAGGCGGCGAAGGCACACGGCGCTTTGCTAGGCGCCGAAGGCACGCAGCACTTCCTTCGTTTGCGAGGCAGCGAAGAGGTGGAGCGCTTTGCTTGTTGGCCAGGCAGCGAACAGGCGCCGTGCTTTGCTTTCTGCCAGGCAGCGAATACACGCAGCGCTCTGCTTTTTGGCGAGGCACTGAACAGATGCAGCGTTTAGTTTGCGAGGCGGCGAAGAGACGCGGCGCTTTGCATGCTGGCGAGGCGGCGAGCAGATCGAGTGCTTTGCTTGTTGGCGAGGCAGCGAAGAGATGCAGCGGTTTTCTAGTTGTCGAGGCAGCGAAGAGACGCAGCAGTCTGCTTGTTGGTGAGACAGCCAACATGCACAGTGGTTAGCTATTGTGCGAGGCAGCAAATGACCGCCGAGCAAATCGCTTTGTGCGTTCGCCGCCTCGCTGCCTAGCAAAGCTCCGCGTCCCTTCGCCGCCTCGCCGCCTAGCAAAGCGCCGTGTTCCTTCGCTGCCTCGCCGCCTAAGAAAGCGCTGCGACCCTTTTCGCCCTCGCCGCCCAACAAAGCGCCCTGTCCCTTCACCGCCTCCCCAATCGCTTCGTGCCTTCGGCGCCTAGCAAAGCGCTGCTTGCCTTCGCCGCCTCACACAGCGCTGCGTCCCTTCGCCGCCTCGCCGCTTAGCAAACGCCGTAGTAGCGCCGAAGGGACACGGCGCTTTGCTAGGTGGCGAGGGCGAGAAGGCACGCAGCGCTTTCCTAGGCGGCGAGGTGGCGAAGGCACGCGCTGCTTTGCTAGGCGCCGAAGGCACGCAGCGCTTCCTTCGTTTGCGAGGCAGCGAAGAGGTGGAGCGCTTTGCTTGTTGGCCAGGCAGCGAAGAGACGCAGCAGTCTCCTTGTTTGTGAGACAGCCAACATGCCCAGTGCTTGCTCATTGTGTGAGGCAGCGAAGAGATGCAGCGGTTTTCTAGTTGGCGAGGCAGCGAAGAGACGCAGCAGGCTGCTTGTTTGTGAGACAGCCAACATGCACAGTGGTTAGCTCTTGTGCGAGGCAGCGAATGACCGCCGAGCAAATCGCTTTGTGCGTTCGCCGCCTCGCTGCCTAGCAAAGCTCCGTGTCCCTTCGCCGCCTCGCCGCCTAGCAAAGCTCCGTGTCCCTTCGCCGCCTCGCCGCCTAGCAAAGCGCCGTGTTCCTTGGGCGCCTAGCAAAGAAGTGCCTGCGTTGGGCGCCTCGCCGCATCGCAGCCTAGCAAAGCACTGCGTGCCTTCGGCGGCTGGCAAAGCCGTGCGTGCCTTCGCCGCCTCACACAGCGCGGCGTGCCTTCGGCGCCTCGCCGCCTAAGAAAGCGCTGCGTGCCTTCTCGCCCTCGCCGCCTAGCAAAGCGCCGTGTCCCTTCGCCGCCTCGCCGCCTAGCAAAGCTCCGCGTCCCTTCGCCGCCTCGCCGCCTAGCAAAGCGCCGTGTTCCTTCGCTGCCTCGCCGCCTAAGAAAGCGCTGCGACCCTTTTCGCCCTCGCCGCCCAACAAAGCGCCGTGACCCTTCACCGCCTCCCCAATCGCTTCGTGCCTTCGGCGCCTAGCAAAGCGCTGCTTGCCTTCGCCGCCTCACACAGCGCTGCGTCCCTTCGCCGCCTCGCCGCTTAGCAAACGCCGTAGTAGCGCCGAAGGCACACGGCGCTTTTGTAGGCGCCCAAGGCACGTGGCGCCTTGCTAAGCAGCGAGGCAGCGAAGGCACGCAGCCATTTGATCGTGGTCGACGGGCTCGGGCGCCTTGCTAGGCGGCGAGGCGGCGAAGGCACGCAGCGCTTTGCCAGGCGCCCAAGGACGCAGCGCTCTAGGAGGCGGCGAAGGCACGCAGTGCTTTGCTAGGCGGCGAGCGGACGTGCAGCTTTGCTAGGCAGCCAAGGCTGAGGACGCTTTGCTAGGAGGCTAGGCGGCGAAGGCGCGAAGCAATTTGGGAGGCGGCGAAGGCACACGGCGCTTTGCTAGGCGGCGAGGGCGAGAAGGCACGCAGCGCTTTCCTAGGCGGCGAGGCGGCGAAGGCACGCGCTGCTTTGCTAGGCGCCGAAGGCACGCAGTGCTTCCTTCGTTTGCGAGGCAGCGAAGAGATGCAGCGGTTTGCTTGTTGGCGAGGCAGCGAAGAGATGCAGCAGTCTCCTTGTTTGTGAGACAGCCAACATGCCCAGTGCTTGCTCATTGTGCGAGGCAGCGAAGAGATGCAGCACTTTGCTTGTGCACCAGGTGGCGCAGTGGCATCGCGGATGGCTTTTTCTCCTGGAGGCGAAGCGAGGCAGCACTTTGCTAGTTGGCGAGGCAGCGAAGAGACGCAGCAGGCTGCTTGTTTGTGAGACAGCCAACATGCACAGTGGTTCGGTATTGTGCGAGGCAGCGAATGACCGCCGAGCAAATCGCTTTGTGCGTTCGCCGCCTCGCTGCCTAGCAAAGCTCCGTGTCCCTTCGCCGCCTCGCCGCCTAGCAAAGCTCCGCGTCCCTTCGCCGCCTCGCCGCCTAGCAAAGCGCCGTGTTCCTTGGGCGCCTAGCAAAGAAGTGCCTGCCTTCGGCGCCTCACCGCATCGCAGCCTAGCAAAGCGCTGCGTGCCTTCGGCGGCTGGCAAAGCAGTGCGTGCCTTCGCCGCCTCACACAGCGCGGCGTGCCTTCGGCGCCTCGCCGCCTAAGAAAGAACTGCGTGCCTTCTCGCCCTCGCCGCCTAGCAAAGCGCCGTGTCCCTTCGCCGCCTCGCCGCCTAGCAAAGCTCCGCGTCCCTTCGCCGCCTCGCCGCCTAGCAAAGCGGCGTGTTCCTTCGGCGCCTAGCAATGCGCCGTGTTCCTTCGCTGCCTCGCCGCCTAAGAAAGCGCTGCGACCCTTTTCGCCCTCGCCGCCCAACAAAGCGCCCTGTCCCTTCACCGCCTCCCCAATCGCTTCGTGCCTTCGGCGCCTAGCAAAGCGCTGCTTGCCTTCGCCGCCTCACACAGCGCTGCGTCCCTTCGCCGCCTCGCCGCTTAGCAAACGCCGTAGTAGCGCCGAAGGCACACGGCGCTTTTGTAGGCGCCGAAGGCACGTGGCGCCTTGCTAAGCAGCGAGGCAGCGAAGGCACGCAGCCATTTGATCGTGGTCGACGGGCTCGGGCGCCTTGCTAGGCGGCGAGGCGGCGAAGGCACGCAGCGCTTTGCCAGGCGCCGAAGGCACTCAGCGCTTTGCCAGGCGCCGAAGGCACACAGCGCTTTGCCAGGCGCCCAAGGACGCAGCGCTCTAGGAGGCGGCGAGGGCACCTAGTGCTTTGCTAGGCGGCGAGCGGACGTGCAGCTTTGCTAGGCAGCCAAGGCTGAGGACGCTTTGCTAGGCGCTTTGCTAGGCGGCGAAGGCACGAAGCGATTGGGGAGGCGGCGAAGGCACACGGCGCTTTGCTAGGCGGCGAGGGCGAGAAGGCACGCAGCGCTTTCCTAGGCGGCGAGGCGGCGAAGGCACGCGCTGCTTTGCTAGGCGCCGAAGGCACGCAGCGCTTCCTTCGTTTGCGAGGCAGCGAAGAGGTGGAGCGCTTTGCTAGTTGGCCAGGCAGCGAAGAGACGCAGCAGTCTCCTTGTTTGTGAGACAGCCAACATGCCCAGTGCTTGCTCATTGTGTGAGGCAGCGAAGCGAGGCAGCACTTTGCTAGTTGGCGAGGCAGCGAAGAGACGCAGCAGGCTGCTTGTTTGTGAGACAGCCAACATGCACAGTGGTTAGCTATTGTGCGAGGCAGCGAATGACCGCCGAGCAAATCGCTTTGTGCGTTCGCCGCCTCGCTGCCTAGCAAAGCTCCGTGTCCCTTCACCGCCTCGCCGCCTAGCAAAGCGCCGTGTCCCTTCGCCGCCTCGCCGCCTAGCAAAGCTCCGCGTCCCTTCGCCGCCTCGCCGCCTAGCAAAGCGGCGTGTTCCTTCGGCACCTAGCAAAGCGCCGTGTTCCTTCGCTGCCTCGCCGCCTAAGAAAGCGCTGCGACCCTTTTCGCCCTCGCCGCCCAACAAAGCGCCGTGACCCTTCACCGCCTCCCCAATCGCTTCGTGCCTTCGGCGCCTAGCAAAGCGCTGCTTGCCTTCGCCGCCTCACACAGCGCTGCGTCCCTTCGCCGCCTCGCCGCTTAGCAAACGCCGTAGTAGCGCCGAAGGCACACGGCGCTTTTGTAGGCGCCGAAGGCACTCAGCGCTTTGCCAGGCGCCCAAGGACACAGCGCTCTAGGAGGCGGCGAGGGCACGCAGTGCTTTGCTAGGCGGCAAGCGGACGTGCAGCTTTGCTAGGCAGCCAAGGCTGAGGACGCTTTGCTAGGCGCTTTGCTAGGCGGCGAAGGCACGAAGCGATTTGGGAGGCGGCGAAGGCACACGGCGCTTTGCTAGGCGGCGAGGGCGAGAAGGCACGCGCTGCTTTGCTAGGCGCCGAAGGCACGCAGCGCTTCCATCATTTGCGAGGCAGCGAAGAGGTGGAGCGCTTTGCTTGTTGGCCAGGCAGCGAAGAGACGCAGCAGTCTCCTTGTTTGTGAGACAGCCAACATGCCCAGTGCTTGCTCATTGTGTGAGGCAGCGAAGAGATGCAGCACTTTGCTTGTGCACCAGGTGGCGCAGTGGCATCGCGGATGGCTTTTTCTCCTGGAGGCGAAGCGAGGCAGCACTTTGCTAGTTGGCGAGGCAGCGAAGAGACGCAGCAGGCTGCTTGTTTGTGAGACAGCCAACATGCACAGTGGTTAGCTATTGTGCGAGGCAGCGAATGACCGCCGAGCAAATTGCTTTGTGCGTTCGCCGCCTCGCTGCCTAGCAAAGCTCGGTGTCCCTTCGCCGCCTCGCCGCCTAGCAAAGCGCCGTGTTCCTTGGGCGCCTAGCAAAGAAGTGCCTGCCTTCGGCGCCTCGCCGCATCGCAGCCTAGCAAAGCGCTGCGTGCCTTCGGCGGCTGGCAAAGCCGTGCGTGCCTTCGCCGCCTCACACAGCGCGGCGTGCCTTCGGCGCCTCGCCGCCTAAGAAAGCGCTGCGTGCCTTCTCGCCCTCGCCGCCTAGCAAAGCGCCGTGTCCCTTCGCCGCCTCGCCGCCTAGCAAAGCTCCGCGTCCCTTCGCCGCCTCGCCGCCTAGCAAAGCGCCGTGTTCCTTCGCTGCCTCGCCGCCTAAGAAAGCGCTGCGACCCTTTTCGCCCTCGCCGCCCAACAAAGCGCCGTGACCCTTCACCGCCTCCCCAATCGCTTCGTGCCTTCGGCGCCTAGCAAAGCGCTGCTTGCCTTCGCCGCCTCACACAGCGCTGCGTCCCTTCGCCGCCTCGCCGCTTAGCAAACGCCGTAGTAGCGCCGAAGGGACACGGCGCTTTTGTAGGCGCCGAAGGCACTCAGCGCTTTGCCAGGCGCCCAAGGACGCAGCGCTCTAGGAGGCGGCGAGGGCACGCAGTGCTTTGCTAGGCGGCGAGCGGACGTGCAGCTTTGCTAGGCAGCCAAGGCTGAGGACGCTTTGCTAGGCGCTTTGCTAGGCGGCGAAGGCACGAAGCGATTTGGGAGGCGGCGAAGGCACACGGCGCTTTGCTAGGCGGCGAGGGCGAGAAGGCACGCAGCGCTTTCCTAGGCGGCGAGGTGGCGAAGGCACGCGCTGCTTTGCTAGGCGCCGAAGGCACGCAGCGCTTCCTTCGTTTGTGAGGCAGCGAAGAGGTGGAGCGCTTTGCTTGTTGGCCAGGCAGCGAAGAGACGCAGCAGTCTCCTTGTTTGTGAGACAGCCAACATGCCCAGTGCTTGCTCATTGTGTGAGGCAGCGAAGAGATGCAGCGGTTTTCTAGTTGGCGAGGCAGCGAAGAGACGCAGCAGGCTGCTTGTTTGTGAGACAGCCAACATGCACAGTGGTTAGCTATTGTGCGAGGCAGCGAATGACCGCCGAGCAAATCGCTTTGTGCGTTCGCCGCCTCGCTGCCTAGCAAAGCTCCGTGTCCCTTCGCCGCCTCGCCGCCTAGCAAAGCGCCGTGTTCCTTGGGCGCCTAGCAAAGAAGTGCCTGCCTTCGGCGCCTCGCCGCATCGCAGCCTAGCAAAGCGCTGCGTGCCTTCGCCGCCTCACACAGCGCTGCGTCCCTTCGCCGCCTCGCCGCTTAGCAAACGCCGTAGTAGCGCCGAAGGCACACGGCGCTTTTGTAGGCGCCGAAGGCACTCAGCGCTTTGCCAGGCGCCCAAGGACGCAGCGCTGTGCGAGGCGGCGAGGGCACGCAGTGCTTTGCTAGGCGGCGAGCGGACGTGCAGCTTTGCTAGGCAGCCAAGGCTGAGAACGCTTTGCTAGGCGGCGAAGGGACGGAGCGATTGGGGAGGCGGCGAAGGCACACGGCGCTTTGCTAGGCGCCGAAGGCACGCAGCGCTTCCTTCGTTTGCGAGGCAGCGAAGAGGTGGAGCGCTTTGCTTGTTGGCCAGGCAGCGAACAGGCGCCGTGCTTTGCTTTCTGCCAGGCAGCGAATACACGCAGCGCTCTGCTTTTTGGCGAGGCACTGAACAGATGCAGCGTTTAGTTTGCGAGGCGGCGAAGAGACGCGGCGCTTTGCATGCTGGCGAGGCGGCGAGCAGATCGAGTGCTTTGCTTGTTGGCGAGGCAGCGAAGAGATGCAGCGGTTTTCTAGTTGTCGAGGCAGCGAAGAGACGCAGCAGTCTGCTTGTTGGTGAGACAGCCAACATGCACAGTGGTTAGCTATTGTGCGAGGCAGCAAATGACCGCCGAGCAAATCGCTTTGTGCGTTCGCCGCCTCGCTGCCTAGCAAAGCTCCGCGTCCCTTCGCCGCCTCGCCGCCTAGCAAAGCGCCGTGTTCCTTCGCTGCCTCGCCGCCTAAGAAAGCGCTGCGACCCTTTTCGCCCTCGCCGCCCAACAAAGCGCCCTGTCCCTTCACCGCCTCCCCAATCGCTTCGTGCCTTCGGCGCCTAGCAAAGCGCTGCTTGCCTTCGCCGCCTCACACAGCGCTGCGTCCCTTCGCCGCCTCGCCGCTTAGCAAACGCCGTAGTAGCGCCGAAGGGACACGGCGCTTTGCTAGGTGGCGAGGGCGAGAAGGCACGCAGCGCTTTCCTAGGCGGCGAGGTGGCGAAGGCACGCGCTGCTTTGCTAGGCGCCGAAGGCACGCAGCGCTTCCTTCGTTTGCGAGGCAGCGAAGAGGTGGAGCGCTTTGCTTGTTGGCCAGGCAGCGAAGAGACGCAGCAGTCTCCTTGTTTGTGAGACAGCCAACATGCCCAGTGCTTGCTCATTGTGTGAGGCAGCGAAGAGATGCAGCGGTTTTCTAGTTGGCGAGGCAGCGAAGAGACGCAGCAGGCTGCTTGTTTGTGAGACAGCCAACATGCACAGTGGTTAGCTATTGTGCGAGGCAGCGAATGACCGCCGAGCAAATCGCTTTGTGCGTTCGCCGCCTCGCTGCCTAGCAAAGCTCCGTGTCCCTTCGCCGCCTCGCCGCCTAGCAAAGCTCCGTGTCCCTTCGCCGCCTCGCCGCCTAGCAAAGCGCCGTGTTCCTTGGGCGCCTAGCAAAGAAGTGCCTGCGTTGGGCGCCTCGCCGCATCGCAGCCTAGCAAAGCACTGCGTGCCTTCGGCGGCTGGCAAAGCCGTGCGTGCCTTCGCCGCCTCACACAGCGCGGCGTGCCTTCGGCGCCTCGCCGCCTAAGAAAGCGCTGCGTGCCTTCTCGCCCTCGCCGCCTAGCAAAGCGCCGTGTCCCTTCGCCGCCTCGCCGCCTAGCAAAGCTCCGCGTCCCTTCGCCGCCTCGCCGCCTAGCAAAGCGCCGTGTTCCTTCGCTGCCTCGCCGCCTAAGAAAGCGCTGCGACCCTTTTCGCCCTCGCCGCCCAACAAAGCGCCGTGACCCTTCACCGCCTCCCCAATCGCTTCGTGCCTTCGGCGCCTAGCAAAGCGCTGCTTGCCTTCGCCGCCTCGCCGCTTAGCAAACGCCGTAGTAGCGCCGAAGGCACACGGCGCTTTTGTAGGCGCCGAAGGCACGTGGCGCCTTGCTAAGCAGCGAGGCAGCGAAGGCACGCAGCCATTTGGTGGTGGTCGACGGGCTCGGGCGCCTTGCTAAGCGGCGAGGTGGCGAAGGCAGGCAGCGCTTTGCCAGGCGCCCAAGGACGCAGCGCTCTAGGAGGCGGCGAGGGCACGCAGTGCTTTGCTAGGCGGCGAGCGGATGTGCAGCTTTGCTAGGCAGCCAAGGCTGAGGACGCTTTGCTAGGCGCTTTGCTAGGCGGCGAAGGCACGAAGCGATTTGGGAGGCGGCGAAGGCACACGGCGCTTTGCTAGGCGGCGAGGGCGAGAAGGCACGCAGCGCTTTCCTAGGCGGCGAGGTGGCGAAGGCACGCGCTGCTTTGCTAGGCGCCGAAGGCACGCAGCGCTTCCTTCGTTTGCGAGGCAGCGAAGAGGTGGAGCGCTTTGCTTGTTGGCCAGGCAGCGAAGAGACGCAGCAGTCTCCTTGTTTGTGAGACAGCCAACATGCCCAGTGCTTGCTCATTGTGTGAGGCAGCGAAGAGATGCAGCGGTTTTCTAGTTGGCGAGGCAGCGAAGAGACGCAGCAGGCTGCTTGTTTGTGAGACAGCCAACATGCACAGTGGTTAGCTATTGTGCGAGGCAGCGAATGACCGCCGAGCAAATCGCTTTGTGCGTTCGCCGCCTCGCTGCCTAGCAAAGCTCCGTGTCCCTTCGCCGCCTCGCCGCCTAGCAAAGCTCCGTGTCCCTTCGCCGCCTCGCCGCCTAGCAAAGCGCCGTGTTCCTTGGGCGCCTAGCAAAGAAGTGCCTGCGTTGGGCGCCTCGCCGCATCGCAGCCTAGCAAAGCACTGCGTGCCTTCGGCGGCTGGCAAAGCCGTGCGTGCCTTCGCCGCCTCACACAGCGCGGCGTGCCTTCGGCGCCTCGCCGCCTAAGAAAGCGCTGCGTGCCTTCTCGCCCTCGCCGCCTAGCAAAGCGCCGTGTCCCTTCGCCGCCTCGCCGCCTAGCAAAGCTCCGCGTCCCTTCGCCGCCTCGCCGCCTAGCAAAGCGCCGTGTTCCTTCGCTGCCTCGCCGCCTAAGAAAGCGCTGCGACCCTTTTCGCCCTCGCCGCCCAACAAAGCGCCGTGACCCTTCACCGCCTCCCCAATCGCTTCGTGCCTTCGGCGCCTAGCAAAGCGCTGCTTGCCTTCGCCGCCTCACACAGCGCTGCGTCCCTTCGCCGCCTCGCCGCTTAGCAAACGCCGTAGTAGCGCCGAAGGGACACGGCGCTTTTGTAGGCGCCGAAGGCACGTGGCGCCTTGCTAAGCAGCGAGGCAGCGAAGGCACGCAGCCATTTGATCGTGGTCGACGGGCTCGGGCGCCTTGCTAGGCGGCGAGGCGGCGAAGGCACGCAGCGCTTTGCCAGGCGCCCAAGGACGCAGCGCTGTGCGAGGCGGCGAGGGCACGCAGTGCTTTGCTAGGCGGCGAGCGGACGTGCAGCTTTGCTGGGCAGCCAAGGCTGAGGACGCTTTGCTAGGAGGCTAGGCGGCGAAGGCGCGAAGCAATTTGGGAGGCAGCGAAGGCACACGGCGCTTTGCTAGGCGGCGAGGGCGAGAAGGCACGCAGCGCTTTCCTAGGCGGCGAGGCGGCGAAGGCACGCGCTGCTTTGCTAGGCGCCGAAGGCACGCAGTGCTTCCTTCGTTTGCGAGGCAGCGAAGAGATGCAGCGGTTTGCTTGTTGGCGAGGCAGCGAAGAGATGCAGCAGTCTCCTTGTTTGTGAGACAGCCAACATGCCCAGTGCTTGCTCATTGTGTGAGGCAGCGAAGAGATGCAGCACTTTGCTTGTGCACCAGGTGGCGCAGTCGCATCGCGGATGGCTTTTTCTCCTGGAGGCGAAGCGAGGCAGCACTTTGCTAGTTGGCGAGGCAGCGAAGAGACGCAGCAGGCTGCTTGTTTGTGAGACAGCCAACATGCACAGTGGTTCGGTATTGTGCGAGGCAGCGAATGACCGCCGAGCAAATCGCTTTGTGCGTTCGCCGCCTCGCTGCCTAGCAAAGCTCCGTGTCCCTTCGCCGCCTCGCCGCCTAGCAAAGCGCCGTGTTCCTTGGGCGCCTAGCAAAGAAGTGCCTGCCTTCGGCGCCTCGCCGCATCGCAGCCTAGCAAAGCGCTGCGTGCCTTCGGCGGCTGGCAAAGCAGTGCGTGCCTTCGCCGCCTCACACAGCGCGGCGTGCCTTCGGCGCCTCGCCGCCTAAGAAAGCGCTGCGTGCCTTCTCGCCCTCGCCGCCTAGCAAAGCGCCGTGTCCCTTCGCCGCCTCGCCGCCTAGCAAAGCTCCGCGTCCCTTCGCCGCCTCGCCGCCTAGCAAAGCGCCGTGTTCCTTCGCTGCCTCGCCGCCTAAGAAAGCGCTGCGACCCTTTTCGCCCTCGCCGCCCAACAAAGCGCCGTGACCCTTCACCGCCTCCCCAATCGCTTCGTGCCTTCGGCGCCTAGCAAAGCGCTGCTTGCCTTCGCCGCCTCACACAGCGCTGCGTCCCTTCGCCGCCTCGCCGCTTAGCAAACGCCGTAGTAGCGCCGAAGGCACACGGCGCTTTTGTAGGCGCCGAAGGCACTCAGCGCTTTGCCAGGCGCCCAAGGACGCAGCGCTGTGCGAGGCGGCGAGGGCACGCAGTGCTTTGCTAGGCGGCGAGCGGACGTGCAGCTTTGCTAGGCAGCCAAGGCTGAGAACGCTTTGCTAGGCGGCGAAGGGACGGAGCGATTGGGGAGGCGGCGAAGGCACACGGCGCTTTGCTAGGCGCCGAAGGCACGCAGCACTTCCTTCGTTTGCGAGGCAGCGAAGAGGTGGAGCGCTTTGCTTGTTGGCCAGGCAGCGAACAGGCGCCGTGCTTTGCTTTCTGCCAGGCAGCGAATACACGCAGCGCTCTGCTTTTTGGCGAGGCACTGAACAGATGCAGCGTTTAGTTTGCGAGGCGGCGAAGAGACGCGGCGCTTTGCATGCTGGCGAGGCGGCGAGCAGATCGAGTGCTTTGCTTGTTGGCGAGGCAGCGAAGAGATGCAGCGGTTTTCTAGTTGTCGAGGCAGCGAAGAGACGCAGCAGTCTGCTTGTTGGTGAGACAGCCAACATGCACAGTGGTTAGCTATTGTGCGAGGCAGCAAATGACCGCCGAGCAAATCGCTTTGTGCGTTCGCCGCCTCGCTGCCTAGCAAAGCTCCGCGTCCCTTCGCCGCCTCGCCGCCTAGCAAAGCGCCGTGTTCCTTCGCTGCCTCGCCGCCTAAGAAAGCGCTGCGACCCTTTTCGCCCTCGCCGCCCAACAAAGCGCCCTGTCCCTTCACCGCCTCCCCAATCGCTTCGTGCCTTCGGCGCCTAGCAAAGCGCTGCTTGCCTTCGCCGCCTCACACAGCGCTGCGTCCCTTCGCCGCCTCGCCGCTTAGCAAACGCCGTAGTAGCGCCGAAGGGACACGGCGCTTTGCTAGGTGGCGAGGGCGAGAAGGCACGCAGCGCTTTCCTAGGCGGCGAGGTGGCGAAGGCACGCGCTGCTTTGCTAGGCGCCGAAGGCACGCAGCGCTTCCTTCGTTTGCGAGGCAGCGAAGAGGTGGAGCGCTTTGCTTGTTGGCCAGGCAGCGAAGAGACGCAGCAGTCTCCTTGTTTGTGAGACAGCCAACATGCCCAGTGCTTGCTCATTGTGTGAGGCAGCGAAGAGATGCAGCGGTTTTCTAGTTGGCGAGGCAGCGAAGAGACGCAGCAGGCTGCTTGTTTGTGAGACAGCCAACATGCACAGTGGTTAGCTCTTGTGCGAGGCAGCGAATGACCGCCGAGCAAATCGCTTTGTGCGTTCGCCGCCTCGCTGCCTAGCAAAGCTCCGTGTCCCTTCGCCGCCTCGCCGCCTAGCAAAGCTCCGTGTCCCTTCGCCGCCTCGCCGCCTAGCAAAGCGCCGTGTTCCTTGGGCGCCTAGCAAAGAAGTGCCTGCGTTGGGCGCCTCGCCGCATCGCAGCCTAGCAAAGCACTGCGTGCCTTCGGCGGCTGGCAAAGCCGTGCGTGCCTTCGCCGCCTCACACAGCGCGGCGTGCCTTCGGCGCCTCGCCGCCTAAGAAAGCGCTGCGTGCCTTCTCGCCCTCGCCGCCTAGCAAAGCGCCGTGTCCCTTCGCCGCCTCGCCGCCTAGCAAAGCTCCGCGTCCCTTCGCCGCCTCGCCGCCTAGCAAAGCGCCGTGTTCCTTCGCTGCCTCGCCGCCTAAGAAAGCGCTGCGACCCTTTTCGCCCTCGCCGCCCAACAAAGCGCCGTGACCCTTCACCGCCTCCCCAATCGCTTCGTGCCTTCGGCGCCTAGCAAAGCGCTGCTTGCCTTCGCCGCCTCACACAGCGCTGCGTCCCTTCGCCGCCTCGCCGCTTAGCAAACGCCGTAGTAGCGCCGAAGGCACACGGCGCTTTTGTAGGCGCCGAAGGCACGTGGCGCCTTGCTAAGCAGCGAGGCAGCGAAGGCACGCAGCCATTTGATCGTGGTCGACGGGCTCGGGCGCCTTGCTAGGCGGCGAGGCGGCGAAGGCACGCAGCGCTTTGCCAGGCGCCCAAGGACGCAGCGCTGTGCGAGGCGGCGAGGGCACGCAGTGCTTTGCTAGGCGGCGAGCGGACGTGCAGCTTTGCTGGGCAGCCAAGGCTGAGGACGCTTTGCTAGGAGGCTAGGCGGCGAAGGCGCGAAGCAATTTGGGAGGCAGCGAAGGCACACGGCGCTTTGCTAGGCGGCGAGGGCGAGAAGGCACGCAGCGCTTTCCTAGGCGGCGAGGCGGCGAAGGCACGCGCTGCTTTGCTAGGCGCCGAAGGCACGCAGTGCTTCCTTCGTTTGCGAGGCAGCGAAGAGATGCAGCGGTTTGCTTGTTGGCGAGGCAGCGAAGAGATGCAGCAGTCTCCTTGTTTGTGAGACAGCCAACATGCCCAGTGCTTGCTCATTGTGCGAGGCAGCGAAGAGATGCAGCACTTTGCTTGTGCACCAGGTGGCGCAGTCGCATCGCGGATGGCTTTTTCTCCTGGAGGCGAAGCGAGGCAGCACTTTGCTAGTTGGCGAGGCAGCGAAGAGACGCAGCAGGCTGCTTGTTTGTGAGACAGCCAACATGCACAGTGGTTCGGTATTGTGCGAGGCAGCGAATGACCGCCGAGCAAATCGCTTTGTGCGTTCGCCGCCTCGCTGCCTAGCAAAGCTCCGTGTCCCTTCGCCGCCTCGCCGCCTAGCAAAGCGCCGTGTTCCTTGGGCGCCTAGCAAAGAAGTGCCTGCCTTCGGCGCCTCGCCGCATCGCAGCCTAGCAAAGCGCTGCGTGCCTTCGGCGGCTGGCAAAGCAGTGCGTGCCTTCGCCGCCTCACACAGCGCGGCGTGCCTTCGGCGCCTCGCCGCCTAAGAAAGCGCTGCGTGCCTTCTCGCCCTCGCCGCCTAGCAAAGCGCCGTGTCCCTTCGCCGCCTCGCCGCCTAGCAAAGCTCCGCGTCCCTTCGCCGCCTCGCCGCCTAGCAAAGCGGCGTGTTCCTTCGGCGCCTAGCAATGCGCCGTGTTCCTTCGCTGCCTCGCCGCCTAAGAAAGCGCTGCGACCCTTTTCGCCCTCGCCGCCCAACAAAGCGCCCTGTCCCTTCACCGCCTCCCCAATCGCTTCGTGCCTTCGGCGCCTAGCAAAGCGCTGCTTGCCTTCGCCGCCTCACACAGCGCTGCGTCCCTTCGCCGCCTCGCCGCTTAGCAAACGCCGTAGTAGCGCCGAAGGGACACGGCGCTTTTGTAGGCGCCGAAGGCACACAGCGCTTTGCCAGGCGCCCAAGGACGCAGCGCTGTGCGAGGCGGCGAGGGCACGCAGTGCTTTGCTAGGCGGCGAGCGGACGTGCAGCTTTGCTAGGCAGCCAAGGCTGAGGACGCTTTGCTAGGCGGCGAAGGGACGGAGCGATTGGGGAGGCGGCGAAGGCACACGGCGCTTTGCTAGGCGCCGAAGGCACGCAGCACTTCCTTCGTTTGCGAGGCAGCGAAGAGGTGGAGCGCTTTGCTTGTTGGCCAGGCAGCGAACAGGCGCCGTGCTTTGCTTTCTGCCAGGCAGCGAATACACGCAGCGCTCTGCTTTTTGGCGAGGCACTGAACAGATGCAGCGTTTAGTTTGCGAGGCGGCGAAGAGACGCGGCGCTTTGCATGCTGGCGAGGCGGCGAGCAGATCGAGTGCTTTGCTTGTTGGCGAGGCAGCGAAGAGATGCAGCGGTTTTCTAGTTGTCGAGGCAGCGAAGAGACGCAGCAGTCTGCTTGTTGGTGAGACAGCCAACATGCACAGTGGTTAGCTATTGTGTGAGGCAGCAAATGACCGCCGAGCAAATCGCTTTGTGCGTTCGCCGCCTCGCTGCCTAGCAAAGCTCCGTGTCCCTTCGCCGCCTCGCTGCCTAGCAAAGCTCCGCGTCCCTTCGCCGCCTCGCCGCCTAGCAAAGCGCCGTGTTCCTTCGCTGCCTCGCCGCCTAAGAAAGCGCTGCGACCCTTTTCGCCCTCGCCGCCCAACAAAGCGCCGTGACCCTTCACCGCCTCCCCAATCGCTTCGTGCCTTCGGCGCCTAGCAAAGCGCTGCTTGCCTTCGCCGCCTCACACAGCGCTGCGTCCCTTCGCCGCCTCGCCGCTTAGCAAACGCCGTAGTAGCGCCGAAGGGACACGGCGCTTTTGTAGGCGCCGAAGGCACTCAGCGCTTTGCCAGGCGCCCAAGGACGCAGCGCTCTAGGAGGCGGCGAGGGCACACAGTGCTTTGCTAGGCGGCGAGCGGACGTGCAGCTTTGCTAGGCAGCCAAGGCTGAGGACGCTTTGCTAGGCGCTTTGCTAGGCGGCGAAGGCGCGAAGCAATTTGGGAGGCGGCGAAGGCACACGGCGCTTTGCTAGGCGGCGAGGGCGAGAAGGCACGCAGCGCTTTCCTAGGCAGCGAGGCGGCGAAGGCACGCGCTGCTTTGCTAGGCGCCGAAGGCACGCAGCGCTTCCTTCGTTTGCGAGGCAGCGAAGAGATGGAGCGCTTTGCTTGTTGGCCAGGCAGCGAAGAGACGCAGCAGTCTCCTTGTTTGTGAGACAGCCAACATGCCCAGTGCTTGCTCATTGTGTGAGGCAGCGAAGAGATGCAGCGGTTTTCTAGTTGGCGAGGCAGCGAAGAGACGCAGCAGGCTGCTTGTTTGTGAGACAGCCAACATGCACAGTGGTTAGCTATTGTGCGAGGCAGCGAATGACCGCCGAGCAAATCGCTTTGTGCGTTCGCCGCCTCGCTGCCTAGCAAAGCTCCGTGTCCCTTCGCCGCCTCGCCGCCTAGCAAAGCGCCGTGTTCCTTGGGCGCCTAGCAAAGAAGTGCCTGCCTTCGGCGCCTCGCCGCATCGCAGCCTAGCAAAGCGCTGCGTGCCTTCGGTGGCTGGCAAAGCCGTGTGTGCCTTCGCCGCCTCACACAGCGCGGCGTGCCTTCGGCGCCTCGCCGCCTAAGAAAGCGCTGCGTGCCTTCTCGCCCTCGCCGCCTAGCAAAGCGCTGCGTGCCTTCGCCGCCTGGCAGAGCAGCGCGTGCCTTCGCCGCCTGGCCGCCTGAGAAAGCGCTGCGTGCCTTCGCCGCCTCGCCGCCTAGCAAAGCTGCGCGTGCCGTCGCCGCCTAGCAAAGCGCCGTGTTCCTTCGGCGCCTAGCAAAGCAGCGCGTGCCTTCGCCGCCTGAGAAAGCGCTGCGTGCCTTTCGCCCTCGCCGCCCAACAAAGCGCCGTGTCCCTTCACCGCCTCCCCAATCGCTTCGTGCCTTCGGCGCCTAGCAAAGCGCTGCTTGCCTTCGCCGCCTCACACACCGCTGCGTCCCTTCGCCGCCTCGCCGCTTAGCAAACGCCGTAGTAGCGCCGAAGGCACACGGCGCTTTTGTAGGCGCCCAAGGCACGTGGCGCTTTGCTAAGCACCGAGGCAGCGAAGGCACGCAGCGATCTGATCGTGGTGGACGGGCTCGGGCGCCTTGCTAGGCGGCGAGGCGGCGAAGGCACGCAGCGCTTTGCCAGGCGCCCAAGGACGCAGCGCTGTGCGAGGCGGCGAGGGCACGCAGTGCTTTGCCAGGCGCCCAAGGCACGCAGCGCTTTGCCAGGCGCCCAAGGCACGCAGCGCTCTAGGAGGCGGCGAGGGCACACAGTGCTTTGCTAGGCGGCGAGCGGACGTGCAGCTTTGCTAGGCAGCGAAGGCTGAGGACGCTTTGCTAGGCGCTTTGCTAGGCGGCGAAGGCACGAAGCGATTGGGGAGGCGGCGAAGGCACACGGCGCTTTGCTAGGCGGCGAGGGCGAGAAGGCACGCAGCGCTTTCTTAGGCGGCGAGGCAGCGAAGGCACGCGCTGCTTTGCTAGGCGCCGAAGGCACGCAGCGCTTCCTTCGTTTGCGAGGCAGCGAAGAGATGGAGCGCTTTGCTTGTTGGCCAGGCAGCGAACAGGCGCTGTGCTTTGCTTTCTGCCACTCAGCGAATACACGCAGCGCTCTGCTTTTTGGCGAGGCAGTGAACAGATGCAGCGTCTAGTTTGCGAGGCGGCCAAGAGACGCGGCGCTTTGCATGGTGGCGAGGCGGCGAGCAGATCGAGTGGTTTGCTTGTTGGTGAGGCAGCGAAGAGATGCAGCGGTTTGCTTGTTGGCGAGGCAGCGAAGAGATTCAGCAGTCTCCTTGTTTGTGACACAGCCAACATGCACAGTGGTTGCTCCTTGTGCGAGGCAGCGAAGAGATGCAGCACCTTGCTTGTGCACCAGGTGGTGCAGTGGCATCGCGGATGGCTTTTTGGCGTGGAGGCGAAGCGAGGCAGCACTTTGCTAGTTGGCGAGGCAGCGCAGAGACGCAGCAGTCTGCTTGTTTGTGAGACAGCCAACATGCACAGTGGTTAGCTCTTGTGCGAGGCAGCGAATGACCGCCGAGCAAATCGCTTTGTGCGTTCGCCGCCTCGCTGCCTAGCAAAGCGTCGTCTCCCTTGGGCGCCTAGCAAAGCTGCGCGTGCCGTCGCCGTCAAGCAAAGCGCCGTGTTCCTTGGGCGCCTAGCAAGGAACTGCCTGCGTTCGGCGCCTCGCCGCATCGCAGCCTAGCAAAGCGCTGCGTGCCTTCGGCGGCTGGCAAAGCCGTGCGTGCCTTCGCCGCCTCACACAGCGCGGCGTGCCTTCGCCGCCTGGCAGAGCAGCGCGTGCCTTCGCCGCCTCGCCGCCTGAGAAAGCGCTGCGTGCCTTCTCGCCCTCGCCGCCTAGCAAAGCGCCGTGTTCCTTCGGCGCCTCGCCGCCTAGCAAAGCTCCGCGTGCCGTCGCCGCCTAGCAAAGCGCCGTGTTCCTTCGGCGCCTAGCAAAGCAGCGCGTGCCTTCGCCGCCTGAGAAAGCGCTGCGTGCCTTTCGCCCTCGCCGCCTAGCAAAGCGCC
Organism: Apteryx mantelli; assembly: GCF_036417845.1. Lineage (NCBI taxonomy): Eukaryota > Metazoa > Chordata > Aves > Apterygiformes > Apterygidae > Apteryx > Apteryx mantelli. The sequence goes on from NW_027118463.1 coordinate 357,948, forward strand.
GTGTCCCTTCACCGCCTCGCCGCCTAGCAAAGCTCCGCGTGCCGTCGCCGCCTAGCAAAGCGCCGTGTTCCTTCGGCGCCTAGCAAAGCAGCGCGTGCCTTCGCCGCCTCAGAAAGCGCTGCGTGCCTTTCGCCCTCGCCGCCCAACAAAGCGCCGTGTCCCTTCACCGCCTCCCCAATCGCTTCGGCCCTTCGCCGCCCAGCAAAGCGCTGCTTGCCTTCGCCGCCTCACACACCGCTGCGTCCCTTCGCCGCCTCGCCGCTTAGCAAACGCCGTAGTAGCGCCGAAGGCACACGGCGCTTTTGTAGGCGCCCAAGGCACGTGGCGCTTTGCTAAGCACCGAGGCAGCGAAGGCACGCAGCGATCTGATCGTGGTGGACGGGCTCGGGCGCCTTGCTAGGCGGCGAGGCGGCGAAGGCACGCAGCGCTTTGCCAGGCGCCCAAGGACGCAGCGCTGTGCGAGGCGGCGAGGGCACGCAGTGCTTTGCCAGGCGCCCAAGGCACGCAGCGCTTTGCCAGGCGCCCAAGGCACGCAGCGCTCTAGGAGGCGGCGAGGGCACACAGTGCTTTGCTAGGCGGCGAGCGGACGTGCAGCTTTGCTAGGCAGCGAAGGCTGAGGACGCTTTGCTAGGCGCTTTGCTAGGCGGCGAAGGCACGAAGCGATTGGGGAGGCGGCGAAGGCACACGGCGCTTTGCTAGGCGGCGAGGGCGAGAAGGCACGCAGCGCTTTCTTAGGCGGCGAGGCAGCGAAGGCACGCGCTGCTTTGCTAGGCGCCGAAGGCACGCAGCGCTTCCTTCGTTTGCGAGGCAGCGAAGAGATGGAGCGCTTTGCTTGTTGGCCAGGCAGCGAACAGGCGCTGTGCTTTGCTTTCTGCCACTCAGCGAATACACGCAGCGCTCTGCTTTTTGGCGAGGCAGTGAACAGATGCAGCGTCTAGTTTGCGAGGCGGCCAAGAGACGCGGCGCTTTGCATGGTGGCGAGGCGGCGAGCAGATCGAGTGCTTTGCTTGTTGGTGAGGCAGCGAAGAGATGCAGCGGTTTGCTTGTTGGCGAGGCAGCGAAGAGATTCAGCAGTCTCCTTGTTTGTGACACAGCCAACATGCACAGTGGTTGCTCCTTGTGCGAGGCAGCGAAGAGATGCAGCACCTTGCTTGTGCACCAGGTGGTGCAGTGGCATCGCGGATGGCTTTTTGGCGTGGAGGCGAAGCGAGGCAGCACTTTGCTAGTTGGCGAGGCAGCGCAGAGACGCAGCAGTCTGCTTGTTTGTGAGACAGCCAACATGCACAGTGGTTAGCTCTTGTGCGAGGCAGCGAATGACCGCCGAGCAAATCGCTTTGTGCGTTCGCCGCCTCGCTGCCTAGCAAAGCGTCGTCTCCCTTGGGCGCCTAGCAAAGCTGCGCGTGCCGTCGCCGTCAAGCAAAGCGCCGTGTTCCTTGGGCGCCTAGCAAGGAACTGCCTGCGTTCGGCGCCTCGCCGCATCGCAGCCTAGCAAAGCGCTGCGTGCCTTCGGCGGCTGGCAAAGCCGTGCGTGCCTTCGCCGCCTCACACAGCGCGGCGTGCCTTCGCCGCCTGGCAGAGCAGCGCGTGCCTTCGCCGCCTCGCCGCCTGAGAAAGCGCTGCGTGCCTTCTCGCCCTCGCCGCCTAGCAAAGCGCCGTGTTCCTTCGGCGCCTCGCCGCCTAGCAAAGCTCCGCGTGCCGTCGCCGCCTAGCAAAGCGCCGTGTTCCTTCGGCGCCTAGCAAAGCAGCGCGTGCCTTCGCCGCCTGAGAAAGCGCTGCGTGCCTTTCGCCCTCGCCGCCTAGCAAAGCGCCGTGTCCCTTCACCGCCTCGCCGCCTAGCAAAGCTCCGCGTGCCGTCGCCGCCTAGCAAAGCGCCGTGTTCCTTCGGCGCCTAGCAAAGCAGCGCGTGCCTTCGCCGCCTCAGAAAGCGCTGCGTGCCTTTCGCCCTCGCCGCCCAACAAAGCGCCGTGTCCCTTCACCGCCTCCCCAATCGCTTCGGCCCTTCGCCGCCCAGCAAAGCGCTGCTTGCCTTCGCCGCCTCACACACCGCTGCGTCCCTTCGCCGCCTCGCCGCTTAGCAAACGCCGTAGTAGCGCCGAAGGCACACGGCGCTTTTGTAGGCGCCCAAGGCACGTGGCGCTTTGCTAAGCACCGAGGCAGCGAAGGCACGCAGCGATCTGATCGTGGTGGACGGGCTCGGGCGCCTTGCTAGGCGGCGAGGCGGCGAAGGCACGCAGCGCTTTGCCAGGCGCCCAAGGACGCAGCGCTGTGCGAGGCGGCGAGGGCACGCAGTGCTTTGCCAGGCGCCCAAGGCACGCAGCGCTTTGCCAGGCGCCCAAGGCACGCAGCGCTCTAGGAGGCGGCGAGGGCACACAGTGCTTTGCTAGGCGGCGAGCGGACGTGCAGCTTTGCTAGGCAGCGAAGGCTGAGGACGCTTTGCTAGGCGCTTTGCTAGGCGGCGAAGGCACGAAGCGATTGGGGAGGCGGCGAAGGCACACGGCGCTTTGCTAGGCGGCGAGGGCGAGAAGGCACGCAGCGCTTTCTTAGGCGGCGAGGCAGCGAAGGCACGCGCTGCTTTGCTAGGCGCCGAAGGCACGCAGCGCTTCCTTCGTTTGCGAGGCAGCGAAGAGATGGAGCGCTTTGCTTGTTGGCCAGGCAGCGAACAGGCGCTGTGCTTTGCTTTCTGCCACTCAGCGAATACACGCAGCGCTCTGCTTTTTGGCGAGGCAGTGAACAGATGCAGCGTCTAGTTTGCGAGGCGGCCAAGAGACGCGGCGCTTTGCATGGTGGCGAGGCGGCGAGCAGATCGAGTGCTTTGCTTGTTGGTGAGGCAGCGAAGAGATGCAGCGGTTTGCTTGTTGGCGAGGCAGCGAAGAGATTCAGCAGTCTCCTTGTTTGTGACACAGCCAACATGCACAGTGGTTGCTCATTGTGCGAGGCAGCGAAGAGATGCAGCACCTTGCTTGTGCACCAGGTGGTGCAGTGGCATCGCGGATGGCTTTTTGGCGTGGAGGCGAAGCGAGGCAGCACTTTGCTAGTTGGCGAGGCAGCGCAGAGACGCAGCAGTCTGCTTGTTTGTGAGACAGCCAACATGCACAGTGGTTAGCTCTTGTGCGAGGCAGCGAATGACCGCCGAGCAAATCGCTTTGTGCGTTCGCCGCCTCGCTGCCTAGCAAAGCGTCGTCTCCCTTGGGCGCCTAGCAAAGCTGCGCGTGCCGTCGCCGTCAAGCAAAGCGCCGTGTTCCTTGGGCGCCTAGCAAGGAACTGCCTGCGTTCGGCGCCTCGCCGCTTCGCAGCCTAGCAAAGCGCTGCGTGCCTTCGCCGCCTCACACAGCGCGGCGTGCCTTCGCCGCCTGGCAGAGCAGCGCGTGCCTTCGCCGCCTCGCCGCCTGAGAAAGCGCTGCGTGCCTTCTCGCCCTCGCCGCCTAGCAAAGCGCCGTGTCCCTTCACCGCCTCGCCGCCTAGCAAAGCTCCGCGTGCCGTCGCCGCCTAGCAAAGCGCCGTGTTCCTTCGGCGCCTAGCAAAGCAGCGCGTGCCTTCGCCGCCTCGCCGCCTGAGAAAGCGCTGCGTGCCTTTCGCCCTCGCCGCCCAACAAAGCGCCGTGTCCCTTCACCGCCTCCCCAATCGCTTCGGCCCTTCGCCGCCCAGCAAAGCGCTGCTTGCCTTCGCCGCCTCACACACCGCTGCGTCCCTTCGCCGCCTCGCCGCTTAGCAAACGCCGTAGTAGCGCCGAAGGCACACGGCGCTTTTGTAGGCGCCCAAGGCACGTGGCGCTTTGCTAAGCACCGAGGCAGCGAAGGCACGCAGCGATCTGATCGTGGTGGACGGGCTCGGGCGCCTTGCTAGGCGGCGAGGCGGCGAAGGCACGCAGCGCTTTGCCAGGCGCCCAAGGACGCAGCGCTGTGCGAGGCGGCGAGGGCACGCAGTGCTTTGCCAGGCGCCCAAGGCACGCAGCGCTTTGCCAGGCGCCCAAGGCACGCAGCGCTCTAGGAGGCGGCGAGGGCACACAGTGCTTTGCTAGGCGGCGAGCGGACGTGCAGCTTTGCTAGGCAGCGAAGGCTGAGGACGCTTTGCTAGGCGCTTTGCTAGGCGGCGAAGGCACGAAGCGATTGGGGAGGCGGCGAAGGCACACGGCGCTTTGCTAGGCGGCGAGGGCGAGAAGGCACGCAGCGCTTTCTTAGGCGGCGAGGCAGCGAAGGCACGCGCTGCTTTGCTAGGCGCCGAAGGCACGCAGCGCTTCCTTCGTTTGCGAGGCAGCGAAGAGATGGAGCGCTTTGCTTGTTGGCCAGGCAGCGAACAGGCGCTGTGCTTTGCTTTCTGCCACTCAGCGAATACACGCAGCGCTCTGCTTTTTGGCGAGGCAGTGAACAGATGCAGCGTCTAGTTTGCGAGGCGGCCAAGAGACGCGGCGCTTTGCATGGTGGCGAGGCGGCGAGCAGATCGAGTGCTTTGCTTGTTGGTGAGGCAGCGAAGAGATGCAGCGGTTTGCTTGTTGGCGAGGCAGCGAAGAGATTCAGCAGTCTCCTTGTTTGTGACACAGCCAACATGCACAGTGGTTGCTCCTTGTGCGAGGCAGCGAAGAGATGCAGCACCTTGCTTGTGCACCAGGTGGTGCAGTGGCATCGCGGATGGCTTTTTGGCGTGGAGGCGAAGCGAGGCAGCACTTTGCTAGTTGGCGAGGCAGCGCAGAGACGCAGCAGTCTGCTTGTTTGTGAGACAGCCAACATGCACAGTGGTTAGCTCTTGTGCGAGGCAGCGAATGACCGCCGAGCAAATCGCTTTGTGCGTTCGCCGCCTCGCTGCCTAGCAAAGCGTCGTCTCCCTTGGGCGCCTAGCAAAGCTGCGCGTGCCGTCGCCGTCAAGCAAAGCGCCGTGTTCCTTGGGCGCCTAGCAAGGAACTGCCTGCGTTCGGCGCCTCGCCGCATCGCAGCCTAGCAAAGCGCTGCGTGCCTTCGGCGGCTGGCAAAGCCGTGCGTGCCTTCGCCGCCTCACACAGCGCGGCGTGCCTTCGCCGCCTGGCAGAGCAGCGCGTGCCTTCGCCGCCTCGCCGCCTGAGAAAGCGCTGCGTGCCTTCTCGCCCTCGCCGCCTAGCAAAGCGCCGTGTTCCTTCGGCGCCTCGCCGCCTAGCAAAGCTCCGCGTGCCGTCGCCGCCTAGCAAAGCGCCGTGTTCCTTCGGCGCCTAGCAAAGCAGCGCGTGCCTTCGCCGCCTGAGAAAGCGCTGCGTGCCTTTCGCCCTCGCCGCCTAGCAAAGCGCCGTGTCCCTTCACCGCCTCGCCGCCTAGCAAAGCTCCGCGTGCCGTCGCCGCCTAGCAAAGCGCCGTGTTCCTTCGGCGCCTAGCAAAGCAGCGCGTGCCTTCGCCGCCTGAGAAAGCGCTGCGTGCCTTTCGCCCTCGCCGCCCAACAAAGCGCCGTGTCCCTTCACCGCCTCCCCAATCGCTTCGGCCCTTCGCCGCCCAGCAAAGCGCTGCTTGCCTTCGCCGCCTCACACACCGCTGCGTCCCTTCGCCGCCTCGCCGCTTAGCAAACGCCGTAGTAGCGCCGAAGGCACACGGCGCTTTTGTAGGCGCCCAAGGCACGTGGCGCTTTGCTAAGCACCGAGGCAGCGAAGGCACGCAGCGATCTGATCGTGGTGGACGGGCTCGGGCGCCTTGCTAGGCGGCGAGGCGGCGAAGGCACGCAGCGCTTTGCCAGGCGCCCAAGGACGCAGCGCTGTGCGAGGCGGCGAGGGCACGCAGTGCTTTGCCAGGCGCCCAAGGCACGCAGCGCTTTGCCAGGCGCCCAAGGCACGCAGCGCTCTAGGAGGCGGCGAGGGCACACAGTGCTTTGCTAGGCGGCGAGCGGACGTGCAGCTTTGCTAGGCAGCGAAGGCTGAGGACGCTTTGCTAGGCGCTTTGCTAGGCGGCGAAGGCACGAAGCGATTGGGGAGGCGGCGAAGGCACACGGCGCTTTGCTAGGCGGCGAGGGCGAGAAGGCACGCAGCGCTTTCTTAGGCGGCGAGGCAGCGAAGGCACGCGCTGCTTTGCTAGGCGCCGAAGGCACGCAGCGCTTCCTTCGTTTGCGAGGCAGCGAAGAGATGGAGCGCTTTGCTTGTTGGCCAGGCAGCGAACAGGCGCTGTGCTTTGCTTTCTGCCACTCAGCGAATACACGCAGCGCTCTGCTTTTTGGCGAGGCAGTGAACAGATGCAGCGTCTAGTTTGCGAGGCGGCCAAGAGACGCGGCGCTTTGCATGGTGGCGAGGCGGCGAGCAGATCGAGTGCTTTGCTTGTTGGTGAGGCAGCGAAGAGATGCAGCGGTTTGCTTGTTGGCGAGGCAGCGAAGAGATTCAGCAGTCTCCTTGTTTGTGACACAGCCAACATGCACAGTGGTTGCTCCTTGTGCGAGGCAGCGAAGAGATGCAGCACCTTGCTTGTGCACCAGGTGGTGCAGTGGCATCGCGGATGGCTTTTTGGCGTGGAGGCGAAGCGAGGCAGCACTTTGCTAGTTGGCGAGGCAGCGCAGAGACGCAGCAGTCTGCTTGTTTGTGAGACAGCCAACATGCACAGTGGTTAGCTCTTGTGCGAGGCAGCGAATGACCGCCGAGCAAATCGCTTTGTGCGTTCGCCGCCTCGCTGCCTAGCAAAGCGTCGTCTCCCTTGGGCGCCTAGCAAAGCTGCGCGTGCCGTCGCCGTCAAGCAAAGCGCCGTGTTCCTTGGGCGCCTAGCAAGGAACTGCCTGCGTTCGGCGCCTCGCCGCATCGCAGCCTAGCAAAGCGCTGCGTGCCTTCGGCGGCTGGCAAAGCCGTGCGTGCCTTCGCCGCCTCACACAGCGCGGCGTGCCTTCGCCGCCTGGCAGAGCAGCGCGTGCCTTCGCCGCCTCGCCGCCTGAGAAAGCGCTGCGTGCCTTCTCGCCCTCGCCGCCTAGCAAAGCGCCGTGTTCCTTCGGCGCCTCGCCGCCTAGCAAAGCTCCGCGTGCCGTCGCCGCCTAGCAAAGCGCCGTGTTCCTTCGGCGCCTAGCAAAGCAGCGCGTGCCTTCGCCGCCTGAGAAAGCGCTGCGTGCCTTTCGCCCTCGCCGCCTAGCAAAGCGCCGTGTCCCTTCACCGCCTCGCCGCCTAGCAAAGCTCCGCGTGCCGTCGCCGCCTAGCAAAGCGCCGTGTTCCTTCGGCGCCTAGCAAAGCAGCGCGTGCCTTCGCCGCCTCGCCGCCTGAGAAAGCGCTGCGTGCCTTTCGCCCTCGCCGCCCAACAAAGCGCCGTGTCCCTTCACCGCCTCCCCAATCGCTTCGGCCCTTCGCCGCCCAGCAAAGCGCTGCTTGCCTTCGCCGCCTCACACACCGCTGCGTCCCTTCGCCGCCTCGCCGCTTAGCAAACGCCGTAGTAGCGCCGAAGGCACACGGCGCTTTTGTAGGCGCCCAAGGCACGTGGCGCTTTGCTAAGCACCGAGGCAGCGAAGGCACGCAGCGATCTGATCGTGGTGGACGGGCTCGGGCGCCTTGCTAGGCGGCGAGGCGGCGAAGGCACGCAGCGCTTTGCCAGGCGCCCAAGGACGCAGCGCTGTGCGAGGCGGCGAGGGCACGCAGTGCTTTGCCAGGCGCCCAAGGCACGCAGCGCTTTGCCAGGCGCCCAAGGCACGCAGCGCTCTAGGAGGCGGCGAGGGCACACAGTGCTTTGCTAGGCGGCGAGCGGACGTGCAGCTTTGCTAGGCAGCGAAGGCTGAGGACGCTTTGCTAGGCGCTTTGCTAGGCGGCGAAGGCACGAAGCGATTGGGGAGGCGGCGAAGGCACACGGCGCTTTGCTAGGCGGCGAGGGCGAGAAGGCACGCAGCGCTTTCTTAGGCGGCGAGGCAGCGAAGGCACGCGCTGCTTTGCTAGGCGCCGAAGGCACGCAGCGCTTCCTTCGTTTGCGAGGCAGCGAAGAGATGGAGCGCTTTGCTTGTTGGCCAGGCAGCGAACAGGCGCTGTGCTTTGCTTTCTGCCACTCAGCGAATACACGCAGCGCTCTGCTTTTTGGCGAGGCAGTGAACAGATGCAGCGTCTAGTTTGCGAGGCGGCCAAGAGACGCGGCGCTTTGCATGGTGGCGAGGCGGCGAGCAGATCGAGTGGTTTGCTTGTTGGTGAGGCAGCGAAGAGATGCAGCGGTTTGCTTGTTGGCGAGGCAGCGAAGAGATTCAGCAGTCTCCTTGTTTGTGACACAGCCAACATGCACAGTGGTTGCTCATTGTGCGAGGCAGCGAAGAGATGCAGCACCTTGCTTGTGCACCAGGTGGTGCAGTGGCATCGCGGATGGCTTTTTGGCGTGGAGGCGAAGCGAGGCAGCACTTTGCTAGTTGGCGAGGCAGCGCAGAGACGCAGCAGTCTGCTTGTTTGTGAGACAGCCAACATGCACAGTGGTTAGCTCTTGTGCGAGGCAGCGAATGACCGCCGAGCAAATCGCTTTGTGCGTTCGCCGCCTCGCTGCCTAGCAAAGCGTCGTCTCCCTTGGGCGCCTAGCAAAGCTGCGCGTGCCGTCGCCGTCAAGCAAAGCGCCGTGTTCCTTGGGCGCCTAGCAAGGAACTGCCTGCGTTCGGCGCCTCGCCGCATCGCAGCCTAGCAAAGCGCTGCGTGCCTTCGCCGCCTCACACAGCGCGGCGTGCCTTCGCCGCCTGGCAGAGCAGCGCGTGCCTTCGCCGCCTCGCCGCCTCAGAAAGCGCTGCGTGCCTTCTCGCCCTCGCCGCCTAGCAAAGCAGCGCGTGCCTTCGCCGCCTCGCCGCCTAGCAAAGCTGCGCGTGCCGTCGCCGCCTAGCAAAGCGCCGTGTTCCTTCGGCGCCTAGCAAAGCAGCGCGTGCCTTCGCCGCCTCGCCGCCTGAGAAAGCGCTGCGTGCCTTTCGCCCTCGCCGCCCAACAAAGCGCCGTGTCCCTTCACCGCCTCCCCAATCGCTTCGGCCCTTCGCCGCCCAGCAAAGCGCTGCTTGCCTTCGCCGCCTCACACACCGCTGCGTCCCTTCGCCGCCTCGCCGCTTAGCAAACGCCGTAGTAGCGCCGAAGGCACACGGCGCTTTTGTAGGCGCCCAAGGCACGTGGCGCTTTGCTAAGCACCGAGGCAGCGAAGGCACGCAGCGATCTGATCGTGGTGGACGGGCTCGGGCGCCTTGCTAGGCGGCGAGGCGGCGAAGGCACGCAGCGCTTTGCCAGGCGCCCAAGGACGCAGCGCTGTGCGAGGCGGCGAGGGCACGCAGTGCTTTGCCAGGCGCCCAAGGCACGCAGCGCTTTGCCAGGCGCCCAAGGCACGCAGCGCTCTAGGAGGCGGCGAGGGCACACAGTGCTTTGCTAGGCGGCGAGCGGACGTGCAGCTTTGCTAGGCAGCGAAGGCTGAGGACGCTTTGCTAGGCGCTTTGCTAGGCGGCGAAGGCACGAAGCGATTGGGGAGGCGGCGAAGGCACACGGCGCTTTGCTAGGCGGCGAGGGCGAGAAGGCACGCAGCGCTTTCTTAGGCGGCGAGGCAGCGAAGGCACGCGCTGCTTTGCTAGGCGCCGAAGGCACGCAGCGCTTCCTTCGTTTGCGAGGCAGCGAAGAGATGGAGCGCTTTGCTTGTTGGCCAGGCAGCGAACAGGCGCTGTGCTTTGCTTTCTGCCACTCAGCGAATACACGCAGCGCTCTGCTTTTTGGCGAGGCAGTGAACAGATGCAGCGTCTAGTTTGCGAGGCGGCCAAGAGACGCGGCGCTTTGCATGGTGGCGAGGCGGCGAGCAGATCGAGTGCTTTGCTTGTTGGTGAGGCAGCGAAGAGATGCAGCGGTTTGCTTGTTGGCGAGGCAGCGAAGAGATTCAGCAGTCTCCTTGTTTGTGACACAGCCAACATGCACAGTGGTTGCTCATTGTGCGAGGCAGCGAAGAGATGCAGCACCTTGCTTGTGCACCAGGTGGTGCAGTGGCATCGCGGATGGCTTTTTGGCGTGGAGGCGAAGCGAGGCAGCACTTTGCTAGTTGGCGAGGCAGCGCAGAGACGCAGCAGTCTGCTTGTTTGTGAGACAGCCAACATGCACAGTGGTTAGCTCTTGTGCGAGGCAGCGAATGACCGCCGAGCAAATCGCTTTGTGCGTTCGCCGCCTCGCTGCCTAGCAAAGCGTCGTCTCCCTTGGGCGCCTAGCAAAGCTGCGCGTGCCGTCGCCGTCAAGCAAAGCGCCGTGTTCCTTGGGCGCCTAGCAAGGAACTGCCTGCGTTCGGCGCCTCGCCGCATCGCAGCCTAGCAAAGCGCTGCGTGCCTTCGGCGGCTGGCAAAGCCGTGCGTGCCTTCGCCGCCTCACACAGCGCGGCGTGCCTTCGCCGCCTGGCAGAGCAGCGCGTGCCTTCGCCGCCTCGCCGCCTGAGAAAGCGCTGCGTGCCTTCTCGCCCTCGCCGCCTAGCAAAGCAGCGCGTGCCTTCGCCGCCTCGCCGCCTAGCAAAGCTGCGCGTGCCGTCGCCGCCTAGCAAAGCGCCGTGTTCCTTCGGCGCCTAGCAAAGCAGCGCGTGCCTTCGCCGCCTGAGAAAGCGCTGCGTGCCTTTCGCCCTCGCCGCCTAGCAAAGCGCCGTGTCCCTTCACCGCCTCGCCGCCTAGCAAAGCTCCGCGTGCCGTCGCCGCCTAGCAAAGCGCCGTGTTCCTTCGGCGCCTAGCAAAGCAGCGCGTGCCTTCGCCGCCTCGCCGCCTAAGAAAGCGCTGCGTGCCTTTCGCCCTCGCCGCCCAACAAAGCGCCGTGACCCTTCACCGCCTCCCCAATCTCTTCGGCCCTTCGCCGCCCAGCAAAGCGCTGCTTGCCTTCGCCGCCTCACACACCGCTGCGTCCCTTCGCCGCCTCGCCGCTTAGCAAACGCCGTAGTAGCGCCGAAGGCACACGGCGCTTTTGTAGGCGCCCAAGGCACGTGGCGCCTTGCTAAGCAGCGAGGCAGCGAAGGCACGCAGCCATTTGATCGTGGTCGACGGGCTCGGGCGCCTTGTTAGGCGGCGAGGCGGCGAAGGCACGCAGCGCTTTGCCAGGCGCCCAAGGACGCAGCGCTGTGCGAGGCGGCGAGGGCACGCAGTGCTTTGCCAGGCGCCCAAGGCACGCAGCGCTTTGCCAGGCGCCCAAGGCACGCAGCGCTCTAGGAGGCGGCGAGGGCACACAGTGCTTTGCTAGGCGGCGAGCGGACGTGCAGCTTTGCTAGGCAGCGAAGGCTGAGGACGCTTTGCTAGGCGCTTTGCTAGGCGGCGAAGGCACGAAGCGATTGGGGAGGCGGCGAAGGCACACGGCGCTTTGCTAGGCGGCGAGGGCGAGAAGGCACGCAGCGCTTTCTTAGGCGGCGAGGCAGCGAAGGCACGCGCTGCTTTGCTAGGCGCCGAAGGCACGCAGCGCTTCCTTCGTTTGCGAGGCAGCGAAGAGATGGAGCGCTTTGCTTGTTGGCCAGGCAGCGAACAGGCGCCGTGCTTTGCTTTCTGCCAGGCAGCGAATACACGCAGCGCTCTGCTTTTTGGCGAGGCAGTGAACAGATGCAGCGTCTAGTTTGCGAGGCGGCCAAGAGACGCGGCGCTTTGCATGGTGGCGAGGCGGCGAGCAGATCGAGTGCTTTGCTTGTTGGTGAGGCAGCGAAGAGATGCAGCGGTTTGCTTGTTGGCGAGGCAGCGAAGAGATTCAGCAGTCTCCTTGTTTGTGACACAGCCAACATGCACAGTGGTTGCTCATTGTGCGAGGCAGCGAAGAGATGCAGCACCTTGCTTGTGCACCAGGTGGTGCAGTGGCATCGCGGATGGCTTTTTGGCGTGGAGGCGAAGCGAGGCAGCACTTTGCTAGTTGGCGAGGCAGCGCAGAGACGCAGCAGTCTGCTTGTTTGTGAGACAGCCAACATGCCCAGTGGTTAGCTCTTGTGCGAGGCAGCGAATGACCGCCGAGCAAATCGCTTTGTGCGTTCGCCGCCTCGCTGCCTAGCAAAGCGTCGTCTGCCTTGGGCGCCTAGCAAAGCTGCGCGTGCCGTCGCCGTCAAGCAAAGCGCCGTGTTCCTTGTGCGCCTAGCAAGGAACTGCCTGCGTTCGGCGCCTCGCCGCATCGCAGCCTAGCAAAGCGCTGCGTGCCTTCGGCGGCTGGCAAAGCCGTGCGTGCCTTCGCCGCCTCACACAGCGCGGCGTGCCTTCGCCGCCTGGCAGAGCAGCGCGTGCCTTCGCCGCCTCGCCGCCTGAGAAAGCGCTGCGTGCCTTCTCGCCCTCGCCGCCTAGCAAAGCAGCGCGTGCCTTCGCCGCCTCGCCGCCTAGCAAAGCTGCGCGTGCCGTCGCCGCCTAGCAAAGCGCCGTGTTCCTTCGGCGCCTAGCAAAGCAGTGCGTGCCTTCGCCGCCTGAGAAAGCGCTGCGTGCCTTTCGCCCTCGCCGCCCAACAAAGCGCCGTGTCCCTTCACCGCCTCCCCAATCGCTTCGGCCCTTCGCCGCCCAGCAAAGCGCTGCTTGCCTTCGCCGCCTCACACACCGCTGCGTCCCTTCGCCGCCTCGCCGCTTAGCAAACGCCGTAGTAGCGCCGAAGGCACACGGCGCTTTTGTAGGCGCCCAAGGCACGTGGCGCTTTGCTAAGCACCGAGGCAGCGAAGGCACGCAGCGATCTGATCGTGGTGGACGGGCTCGGGCGCCTTGCTAGGCGGCGAGGCGGCGAAGGCACGCAGCGCTTTGCCAGGCGCCCAAGGACGCAGCGCTGTGCGAGGCGGCGAGGGCACGCAGTGCTTTGCCAGGCGCCCAAGGCACGCAGCGCTCTAGGAGGCGGCGAGGGCACACAGTGCTTTGCTAGGCGGCGAGCGGACGTGCAGCTTTGCTAGGCAGCGAAGGCTGAGGACGCTTTGCTAGGCGCTTTGCTAGGCGGCGAAGGCACGAAGCGATTGGGGAGGCGGCGAAGGCACACGGCGCTTTGCTAGGCGGCGAGGGCGAGAAGGCACGCAGCGCTTTCTTAGGCGGCGAGGCAGCGAAGGCACGCGCTGCTTTGCTAGGCGCCGAAGGCACGCAGCGCTTCCTTCGTTTGCGAGGCAGCGAAGAGATGGAGCGCTTTGCTTGTTGGCCAGGCAGCGAACAGGCGCTGTGCTTTGCTTTCTGCCACTCAGCGAATACACGCAGCGCTCTGCTTTTTGGCGAGGCAGTGAACAGATGCAGCGTTTAGTTTGCGAGGCGGCCAAGAGACGCGGCGCTTTGCATGGTGGCGAGGCGGCGAGCAGATCGAGTGGTTTGCTTGTTGGTGAGGCAGCGAAGAGATGCAGCGGTTTGCTTGTTGGCGAGGCAGCGAAGAGATTCAGCAGTCTCCTTGTTTGTGACACAGCCAACATGCACAGTGGTTGCTCATTGTGCGAGGCAGCGAAGAGATGCAGCACCTTGCTTGTGCACCAGGTGGTGCAGTGGCATCGCGGATGGCTTTTTGGCGTGGAGGCGAAGCGAGGCAGCACTTTGCTAGTTGGCGAGGCAGCGCAGAGACGCAGCAGTCTGCTTGCTTGTGAGACAGCCAACATGCACAGTGGTTAGCTCTTGTGCGAGGCAGCGAATGACCGCCGAGCAAATCGCTTTGTGCGTTCGCCGCCTCGCTGCCTAGCAAAGCGTCGTCTGCCTTGGGCGCCTAGCAAAGCTGCGCGTGCCGTCGCCGTCAAGCAAAGCGCCGTGTTCCTTGTGCGCCTAGCAAGGAACTGCCTGCGTTCGGCGCCTCGCCGCATCGCAGCCTAGCAAAGCGCTGCGTGCCTTCGGCGGCTGGCAAAGCCGTGCGTGCCTTCGCCGCCTCACACAGCGCGGCGTGCCTTCGCCGCCTGGCAGAGCAGCGCGTGCCTTCGCCGCCTCGCCGCCTGAGAAAGCGCTGCGTGCCTTCTCGCCCTCGCCGCCTAGCAAAGCGCCGTGTCCCTTCACCGCCTCGCCGCCTAGCAAAGCTCCGCGTGCCGTCGCCGCCTAGCAAAGCGCCGTGTTCCTTCGGCGCCTAGCAAAGCAGCGCGTGCCTTCGCCGCCTCAGAAAGCGCTGCGTGCCTTTCGCCCTCGCCGCCCAACAAAGCGCCGTGTCCCTTCACCGCCTCCCCAATCGCTTCGGCCCTTCGCCGCCCAGCAAAGCGCTGCTTGCCTTCGCCGCCTCACACACCGCTGCGTCCCTTCGCCGCCTCGCCGCTTAGCAAACGCCGTAGTAGCGCCGAAGGCACACGGCGCTTTTGTAGGCGCCCAAGGCACGTGGCGCTTTGCTAAGCACCGAGGCAGCGAAGGCACGCAGCGATCTGATCGTGGTGGACGGGCTCGGGCGCCTTGCTAGGCGGCGAGGCGGCGAAGGCACGCAGCGCTTTGCCAGGCGCCCAAGGACGCAGCGCTGTGCGAGGCGGCGAGGGCACGCAGTGCTTTGCCAGGCGCCCAAGGCACGCAGCGCTCTAGGAGGCGGCGAGGGCACACAGTGCTTTGCTAGGCGGCGAGCGGACGTGCAGCTTTGCTAGGCAGCGAAGGCTGAGGACGCTTTGCTAGGCGCTTTGCTAGGCGGCGAAGGCACGAAGCGATTGGGGAGGCGGCGAAGGCACACGGCGCTTTGCTAGGCGGCGAGGGCGAGAAGGCACGCAGCGCTCTCTTAGGCGGCGAGGCAGCGAAGGCACGCGCTGCTTTGCTAGGCGCCGAAGGCACGCAGCGCTTCCTTCGTTTGCGAGGCAGCGAAGAGATGGAGCGCTTTGCTTGTTGGCCAGGCAGCGAACAGGCGCTGTGCTTTGCTTTCTGCCACTCAGCGAATACACGCAGCGCTCTGCTTTTTGGCGAGGCAGTGAACAGATGCAGCGTCTAGTTTGCGAGGCGGCCAAGAGACGCGGCGCTTTGCATGGTGGCGAGGCGGCGAGCAGATCGAGTGGTTTGCTTGTTGGTGAGGCAGCGAAGAGATGCAGCGGTTTGCTTGTTGGCGAGGCAGCGAAGAGATTCAGCAGTCTCCTTGTTTGTGACACAGCCAACATGCACAGTGGTTGCTCATTGTGCGAGGCAGCGAAGAGATGCAGCACCTTGCTTGTGCACCAGGTGGTGCAGTGGCATCGCGGATGGCTTTTTGGCGTGGAGGCGAAGCGAGGCAGCACTTTGCTAGTTGGCGAGGCAGCGCAGAGACGCAGCAGTCTGCTTGTTTGTGAGACAGCCAACATGCACAGTGGTTAGCTCTTGTGCGAGGCAGCGAATGACCGCCGAGCAAATCGCTTTGTGCGTTCGCCGCCTCGCTGCCTAGCAAAGCGTCGTCTCCCTTGGGCGCCTAGCAAAGCTGCGCATGCCGTCGCCGTCAAGCAAAGCGCCGTGTTCCTTGGGCGCCTAGCAAGGAATTGCCTGCGTTCGGTGCCTCACCGCATCGCAGCCTAGCAAAGCGCTGCGTGCCTTCGCCGCCTCACACAGCGCGGCGTGCCTTCGCCGCCTGGCAGAGCAGCGCGTGCCTTCGCCGCCTCGCCGCCTGAGAAAGCGCTGCGTGCCTTCTCGCCCTCGCCGCCTAGCAAAGCGCCGTGTCCCTTCACCGCCTCGCCGCCTAGCAAAGCTCCGCGTGCCGTCGCCGCCTAGCAAAGCGCCGTGTTCCTTCGGCGCCTAGCAAAGCAGCGCGTGCCTTCGCCGCCTGAGAAAGCGCTGCGTGCCTTTCGCCCTCGCCGCCCAACAAAGCGCCGTGTCCCTTCACCGCCTCCCCAATCGCTTCGGCCCTTCGCCGCCCAGCAAAGCGCTGCTTGCCTTCGCCGCCTCACACACCGCTGCGTCCCTTCGCCGCCTCGCCGCTTAGCAAACGCCGTAGTAGCGCCGAAGGCACACGGCGCTTTTGTAGGCGCCCAAGGCACGTGGCGCTTTGCTAAGCACCGAGGCAGCGAAGGCACGCAGCGATCTGATCGTGGTGGACGGGCTCGGGCGCCTTGCTAGGCGGCGAGGCGGCGAAGGCACGCAGCGCTTTGCCAGGCGCCCAAGGACGCAGCGCTGTGCGAGGCGGCGAGGGCACGCAGTGCTTTGCCAGGCGCCCAAGGCACGCAGCGCTCTAGGAGGCGGCGAGGGCACACAGTGCTTTGCTAGGCGGCGAGCGGACGTGCAGCTTTGCTAGGCAGCGAAGGCTGAGGACGCTTTGCTAGGCGCTTTGCTAGGCGGCGAAGGCACGAAGCGATTGGGGAGGCGGCGAAGGCACACGGCGCTTTGCTAGGCGGCGAGGGCGAGAAGGCACGCAGCGCTCTCTTAGGCGGCGAGGCAGCGAAGGCACGCGCTGCTTTGCTAGGCGCCGAAGGCACGCAGCGCTTCCTTCGTTTGCGAGGCAGCGAAGAGATGGAGCGCTTTGCTTGTTGGCCAGGCAGCGAACAGGCGCTGTGCTTTGCTTTCTGCCACTCAGCGAATACACGCAGCGCTCTGCTTTTTGGCGAGGCAGTGAACAGATGCAGCGTCTAGTTTGCGAGGCGGCCAAGAGACGCGGCGCTTTGCATGGTGGCGAGGCGGCGAGCAGATCGAGTGGTTTGCTTGTTGGTGAGGCAGCGAAGAGATGCAGCGGTTTGCTTGTTGGCGAGGCAGCGAAGAGATTCAGCAGTCTCCTTGTTTGTGACACAGCCAACATGCACAGTGGTTGCTCATTGTGCGAGGCAGCGAAGAGATGCAGCACCTTGCTTGTGCACCAGGTGGTGCAGTGGCATCGCGGATGGCTTTTTGGCGTGGAGGCGAAGCGAGGCAGCACTTTGCTAGTTGGCGAGGCAGCGCAGAGACGCAGCAGTCTGCTTGTTTGTGAGACAGCCAACATGCACAGTGGTTAGCTCTTGTGCGAGGCAGCGAATGACCGCCGAGCAAATCGCTTTGTGCGTTCGCCGCCTCGCTGCCTAGCAAAGCGTCGTCTCCCTTGGGCGCCTAGCAAAGCTGCGCGTGCCGTCGCCGTCAAGCAAAGCGCCGTGTTCCTTGGGCGCCTAGCAAGGAACTGCCTGCGTTCGGCGCCTCGCCGCTTCGCAGCCTAGCAAAGCGCTGCGTGCCTTCGCCGCCTCACACAGCGCGGCGTGCCTTCGCCGCCTGGCAGAGCAGCGCGTGCCTTCGCCGCCTCGCCGCCTGAGAAAGCGCTGCGTGCCTTCTCGCCCTCGCCGCCTAGCAAAGCGCCGTGTCCCTTCACCGCCTCGCCGCCTAGCAAAGCTCCGCGTGCCGTCGCCGCCTAGCAAAGCGCCGTGTTCCTTCGGCGCCTAGCAAAGCAGCGCGTGCCTTCGCCGCCTCAGAAAGCGCTGCGTGCCTTTCGCCCTCGCCGCCCAACAAAGCGCCGTGTCCCTTCACCGCCTCCCCAATCGCTTCGGCCCTTCGCCGCCCAGCAAAGCGCTGCTTGCCTTCGCCGCCTCACACACCGCTGCGTCCCTTCGCCGCCTCGCCGCTTAGCAAACGCCGTAGTAGCGCCGAAGGCACACGGCGCTTTTGTAGGCGCCCAAGGCACGTGGCGCTTTGCTAAGCACCGAGGCAGCGAAGGCACGCAGCGATCTGATCGTGGTGGACGGGCTCGGGCGCCTTGCTAGGCGGCGAGGCGGCGAAGGCACGCAGCGCTTTGCCAGGCGCCCAAGGACGCAGCGCTGTGCGAGGCGGCGAGGGCACGCAGTGCTTTGCCAGGCGCCCAAGGCACGCAGCGCTCTAGGAGGCGGCGAGGGCACACAGTGCTTTGCTAGGCGGCGAGCGGACGTGCAGCTTTGCTAGGCAGCGAAGGCTGAGGACGCTTTGCTAGGCGCTTTGCTAGGCGGCGAAGGCACGAAGCGATTGGGGAGGCGGCGAAGGCACACGGCGCTTTGCTAGGCGGCGAGGGCGAGAAGGCACGCAGCGCTCTCTTAGGCGGCGAGGCAGCGAAGGCACGCGCTGCTTTGCTAGGCGCCGAAGGCACGCAGCGCTTCCTTCGTTTGCGAGGCAGCGAAGAGATGGAGCGCTTTGCTTGTTGGCCAGGCAGCGAACAGGCGCTGTGCTTTGCTTTCTGCCACTCAGCGAATACACGCAGCGCTCTGCTTTTTGGCGAGGCAGTGAACAGATGCAGCGTCTAGTTTGCGAGGCGGCCAAGAGACGCGGCGCTTTGCATGGTGGCGAGGCGGCGAGCAGATCGAGTGGTTTGCTTGTTGGTGAGGCAGCGAAGAGATGCAGCGGTTTGCTTGTTGGCGAGGCAGCGAAGAGATTCAGCAGTCTCCTTGTTTGTGACACAGCCAACATGCACAGTGGTTGCTCATTGTGCGAGGCAGCGAAGAGATGCAGCACCTTGCTTGTGCACCAGGTGGTGCAGTGGCATCGCGGATGGCTTTTTGGCGTGGAGGCGAAGCGAGGCAGCACTTTGCTAGTTGGCGAGGCAGCGCAGAGACGCAGCAGCCTGCTTGCTTGTGAGACAGCCAACATGCACAGTGGTTAGCTCTTGTGCGAGGCAGCGAATGACCGCCGAGCAAATCGCTTTGTGCGTTCGCCGCCTCGCTGCCTAGCAAAGCGTCGTCTGCCTTGGGCGCCTAGCAAAGCTGCGCGTGCCGTCGCCGTCAAGCAAAGCGCCGTGTTCCTTGGGCGCCTAGCAAGGAACTGCCTGCGTTCGGCGCCTCGCCGCATCGCAGCCTAGCAAAGCGCTGCGTGCCTTCGGCGGCTGGCAAAGCCGTGCGTGCCTTCGCCGCCTCACACAGCGCGGCGTGCCTTCGCCGCCTGGCAGAGCAGCGCGTGCCTTCGCCGCCTCGCCGCCTGAGAAAGCGCTGCGTGCCTTCTCGCCCTCGCCGCCTAGCAAAGCGCCGTGTCCCTTCACCGCCTCGCCGCCTAGCAAAGCTCCGCGTGCCGTCGCCGCCTAGCAAAGCGCCGTGTTCCTTCGGCGCCTAGCAAAGCAGCGCGTGCCTTCGCCGCCTCAGAAAGCGCTGCGTGCCTTTCGCCCTCGCCGCCCAACAAAGCGCCGTGTCCCTTCACCGCCTCCCCAATCGCTTCGGCCCTTCGCCGCCCAGCAAAGCGCTGCTTGCCTTCGCCGCCTCACACACCGCTGCGTCCCTTCGCCGCCTCGCCGCTTAGCAAACGCCGTAGTAGCGCCGAAGGGACACGGCGCTTTTGTAGGCGCCCAAGGCACGTGGCGCTTTGCTAAGCACCGAGGCAGCGAAGGCACGCAGCGATCTGATCGTGGTGGACGGGCTCGGGCGCCTTGCTAGGCGGCGAGGCGGCGAAGGCACGCAGCGCTTTGCCAGGCGCCCAAGGACGCAGCGCTGTGCGAGGCGGCGAGGGCACGCAGTGCTTTGCCAGGCGCCCAAGGCACGCAGCGCTCTAGGAGGCGGCGAGGGCACACAGTGCTTTGCTAGGCGGCGAGCGGACGTGGAGCTTTGCTAGGCAGCGAAGGCTGAGGACGCTTTGCTAGGCGCTTTGCTAGGCGGCGAAGGCACGAAGCGATTGGGGAGGCGGCGAAGGCACACGGCGCTTTGCTAGGCGGCGAGGGCGAGAAGGCACGCAGCGCTTTCTTAGGCGGCGAGGCAGCGAAGGCACGCGCTGCTTTGCTAGGCGCCGAAGGCACGCAGCGCTTCCTTCGTTTGCGAGGCAGCGAAGAGATGGAGCGCTTTGCTTGTTGGCCAGGCAGCGAACAGGCGCTGTGCTTTGCTTTCTGCCACTCAGCGAATACACGCAGCGCTCTGCTTTTTGGCGAGGCAGTGAACAGATGCAGCGTCTAGTTTGCGAGGCGGCCAAGAGACGCGGCGCTTTGCATGGTGGCGAGGCGGCGAGCAGATCGAGTGGTTTGCTTGTTGGTGAGGCAGCGAAGAGATGCAGCGGTTTGCTTGTTGGCGAGGCAGCGAAGAGATTCAGCAGTCTCCTTGTTTGTGACACAGCCAACATGCACAGTGGTTGCTCATTGTGCGAGGCAGCGAAGAGATGCAGCACCTTGCTTGTGCACCAGGTGGTGCAGTGGCATCGCGGATGGCTTTTTGGCGTGGAGGCGAAGCGAGGCAGCACTTTGCTAGTTGGCGAGGCAGCGCAGAGACGCAGCAGTCTGCTTGTTTGTGAGACAGCCAACATGCACAGTGGTTAGCTCTTGTGCGAGGCAGCGAATGACCGCCGAGCAAATCGCTTTGTGCGTTCGCCGCCTCGCTGCCTAGCAAAGCGTCGTCTCCCTTGGGCGCCTAGCAAAGCTGCGCATGCCGTCGCCGTCAAGCAAAGCGCCGTGTTCCTTGGGCGCCTAGCAAGGAATTGCCTGCGTTCGGTGCCTCACCGCATCGCAGCCTAGCAAAGCGCTGCGTGCCTTCGCCGCCTCACACAGCGCGGCGTGCCTTCGCCGCCTGGCAGAGCAGCGCGTGCCTTCGCCGCCTCGCCGCCTGAGAAAGCGCTGCGTGCCTTCTCGCCCTCGCCGCCTAGCAAAGCGCCGTGTCCCTTCACCGCCTCGCCGCCTAGCAAAGCTCCGCGTGCCGTCGCCGCCTAGCAAAGCGCCGTGTTCCTTCGGCGCCTAGCAAAGCAGCGCGTGCCTTCGCCGCCTCAGAAAGCGCTGCGTGCCTTTCGCCCTCGCCGCCCAACAAAGCGCCGTGTCCCTTCACCGCCTCCCCAATCGCTTCGGCCCTTCGCCGCCCAGCAAAGCGCTGCTTGCCTTCGCCGCCTCACACACCGCTGCGTCCCTTCGCCGCCTCGCCGCTTAGCAAACGCCGTAGTAGCGCCGAAGGCACACGGCGCTTTTGTAGGCGCCCAAGGCACGTGGCGCTTTGCTAAGCACCGAGGCAGCGAAGGCACGCAGCGATCTGATCGTGGTGGACGGGCTCGGGCGCCTTGCTAGGCGGCGAGGCGGCGAAGGCACGCAGCGCTTTGCCAGGCGCCCAAGGACGCAGCGCTGTGCGAGGCGGCGAGGGCACGCAGTGCTTTGCCAGGCGCCCAAGGCACGCAGCGCTCTAGGAGGCGGCGAGGGCACACAGTGCTTTGCTAGGCGGCGAGCGGACGTGCAGCTTTGCTAGGCAGCGAAGGCTGAGGACGCTTTGCTAGGCGCTTTGCTAGGCGGCGAAGGCACGAAGCGATTGGGGAGGCGGCGAAGGCACACGGCGCTTTGCTAGGCGGCGAGGGCGAGAAGGCACGCAGCGCTTTCTTAGGCGGCGAGGCAGCGAAGGCACGCGCTGCTTTGCTAGGCGCCGAAGGCACGCAGCGCTTCCTTCGTTTGCGAGGCAGCGAAGAGATGGAGCGCTTTGCTTGTTGGCCAGGCAGCGAACAGGCGCTGTGCTTTGCTTTCTGCCACTCAGCGAATACACGCAGCGCTCTGCTTTTTGGCGAGGCAGTGAACAGATGCAGCGTCTAGTTTGCGAGGCGGCCAAGAGACGCGGCGCTTTGCATGGTGGCGAGGCGGCGAGCAGATCGAGTGGTTTGCTTGTTGGTGAGGCAGCGAAGAGATGCAGCGGTTTGCTTGTTGGCGAGGCAGCGAAGAGATTCAGCAGTCTCCTTGTTTGTGACACAGCCAACATGCACAGTGGTTGCTCATTGTGCGAGGCAGCGAAGAGATGCAGCACCTTGCTTGTGCACCAGGTGGTGCAGTGGCATCGCGGATGGCTTTTTGGCGTGGAGGCGAAGCGAGGCAGCACTTTGCTAGTTGGCGAGGCAGCGCAGAGACGCAGCAGTCTGCTTGTTTGTGAGACAGCCAACATGCACAGTGGTTAGCTCTTGTGCGAGGCAGCGAATGACCGCCGAGCAAATCGCTTTGTGCGTTCGCCGCCTCGCTGCCTAGCAAAGCGTCGTCTCCCTTGGGCGCCTAGCAAAGCTGCGCGTGCCGTCGCCGTCAAGCAAAGCGCCGTGTTCCTTGGGCGCCTAGCAAGGAATTGCCTGCGTTCGGCGCCTCACCGCATCGCAGCCTAGCAAAGCGCTGCGTGCCTTCGCCGCCTCACACAGCGCGGCGTGCCTTCGCCGCCTGGCAGAGCAGCGCGTGCCTTCGCCGCCTCGCCGCCTGAGAAAGCGCTGCGTGCCTTCTCGCCCTCGCCGCCTAGCAAAGCGCCGTGTCCCTTCACCGCCTCGCCGCCTAGCAAAGCTCCGCGTGCCGTCGCCGCCTAGCAAAGCGCCGTGTTCCTTCGGCGCCTAGCAAAGCAGCGCGTGCCTTCGCCGCCTCAGAAAGCGCTGCGTGCCTTTCGCCCTCGCCGCCCAACAAAGCGCCGTGTCCCTTCACCGCCTCCCCAATCGCTTCGGCCCTTCGCCGCCCAGCAAAGCGCTGCTTGCCTTCGCCGCCTCACACACCGCTGCGTCCCTTCGCCGCCTCGCCGCTTAGCAAACGCCGTAGTAGCGCCGAAGGCACACGGCGCTTTTGTAGGCGCCCAAGGCACGTGGCGCTTTGCTAAGCACCGAGGCAGCGAAGGCACGCAGCGATCTGATCGTGGTGGACGGGCTCGGGCGCCTTGCTAGGCGGCGAGGCGGCGAAGGCACGCAGCGCTTTGCCAGGCGCCCAAGGACGCAGCGCTGTGCGAGGCGGCGAGGGCACGCAGTGCTTTGCCAGGCGCCCAAGGCACGCAGCGCTCTAGGAGGCGGCGAGGGCACACAGTGCTTTGCTAGGCGGCGAGCGGACGTGGAGCTTTGCTAGGCAGCGAAGGCTGAGGACGCTTTGCTAGGCGCTTTGCTAGGCGGCGAAGGCACGAAGCGATTGGGGAGGCGGCGAAGGCACACGGCGCTTTGCTAGGCGGCGAGGGCGAGAAGGCACGCAGCGCTTTCTTAGGCGGCGAGGCAGCGAAGGCACGCGCTGCTTTGCTAGGCGCCGAAGGCACGCAGCGCTTCCTTCGTTTGCGAGGCAGCGAAGAGATGGAGCGCTTTGCTTGTTGGCCAGGCAGCGAACAGGCGCTGTGCTTTGCTTTCTGCCACTCAGCGAATACACGCAGCGCTCTGCTTTTTGGCGAGGCAGTGAACAGATGCAGCGTCTAGTTTGCGAGGCGGCCAAGAGACGCGGCGCTTTGCATGGTGGCGAGGCGGCGAGCAGATCGAGTGGTTTGCTTGTTGGTGAGGCAGCGAAGAGATGCAGCGGTTTGCTTGTTGGCGAGGCAGCGAAGAGATTCAGCAGTCTCCTTGTTTGTGACACAGCCAACATGCACAGTGGTTGCTCATTGTGCGAGGCAGCGAAGAGATGCAGCACCTTGCTTGTGCACCAGGTGGTGCAGTGGCATCGCGGATGGCTTTTTGGCGTGGAGGCGAAGCGAGGCAGCACTTTGCTAGTTGGCGAGGCAGCGCAGAGACGCAGCAGTCTGCTTGTTTGTGAGACAGCCAACATGCACAGTGGTTAGCTCTTGTGCGAGGCAGCGAATGACCGCCGAGCAAATCGCTTTGTGCGTTCGCCGCCTCGCTGCCTAGCAAAGCGTCGTCTCCCTTGGGCGCCTAGCAAAGCTGCGCGTGCCGTCGCCGTCAAGCAAAGCGCCGTGTTCCTTGGGCGCCTAGCAAGGAACTGCCTGCGTTCGGCGCCTCGCCGCATCGCAGCCTAGCAAAGCGCTGCGTGCCTTCGCCGCCTCACACAGCGCGGCGTGCCTTCGCCGCCTGGCAGAGCAGCGCGTGCCTTCGCCGCCTCGCCGCCTGAGAAAGCGCTGCGTGCCTTCTCGCCCTCGCCGCCTAGCAAAGCGCCGTGTCCCTTCACCGCCTCGCCGCCTAGCAAAGCTCCGCGTGCCGTCGCCGCCTAGCAAAGCGCCGTGTTCCTTCGGCGCCTAGCAAAGCAGCGCGTGCCTTCGCCGCCTCGCCGCCTCAGAAAGCGCTGCGTGCCTTTCGCCCTCGCCGCCCAACAAAGCGCCGTGTCCCTTCACCGCCTCCCCAATCGCTTCGGCCCTTCGCCGCCCAGCAAAGCGCTGCTTGCCTTCGCCGCCTCACACACCGCTGCGTCCCTTCGCCGCCTCGCCGCTTAGCAAACGCCGTAGTAGCGCCGAAGGCACACGGCGCTTTTGTAGGCGCCCAAGGCACGTGGCGCTTTGCTAAGCACCGAGGCAGCGAAGGCACGCAGCGATCTGATCGTGGTGGACGGGCTCGGGCGCCTTGCTAGGCGGCGAGGCGGCGAAGGCACGCAGCGCTTTGCCAGGCGCCCAAGGACGCAGCGCTGTGCGAGGCGGCGAGGGCACGCAGTGCTTTGCCAGGCGCCCAAGGCACGCAGCGCTCTAGGAGGCGGCGAGGGCACACAGTGCTTTGCTAGGCGGCGAGCGGACGTGGAGCTTTGCTAGGCAGCGAAGGCTGAGGACGCTTTGCTAGGCGCTTTGCTAGGCGGCGAAGGCACGAAGCGATTGGGGAGGCGGCGAAGGCACACGGCGCTTTGCTAGGCGGCGAGGGCGAGAAGGCACGCAGCGCTTTCTTAGGCGGCGAGGCAGCGAAGGCACGCGCTGCTTTGCTAGGCGCCGAAGGCACGCAGCGCTTCCTTCGTTTGCGAGGCAGCGAAGAGATGGAGCGCTTTGCTTGTTGGCCAGGCAGCGAACAGGCGCTGTGCTTTGCTTTCTGCCACTCAGCGAATACACGCAGCGCTCTGCTTTTTGGCGAGGCAGTGAACAGATGCAGCGTCTAGTTTGCGAGGCGGCCAAGAGACGCGGCGCTTTGCATGGTGGCGAGGCGGCGAGCAGATCGAGTGGTTTGCTTGTTGGTGAGGCAGCGAAGAGATGCAGCGGTTTGCTTGTTGGCGAGGCAGCGAAGAGATTCAGCAGTCTCCTTGTTTGTGACACAGCCAACATGCACAGTGGTTGCTCATTGTGCGAGGCAGCGAAGAGATGCAGCACCTTGCTTGTGCACCAGGTGGTGCAGTGGCATCGCGGATGGCTTTTTGGCGTGGAGGCGAAGCGAGGCAGCACTTTGCTAGTTGGCGAGGCAGCGCAGAGACGCAGCAGTCTGCTTGTTTGTGAGACAGCCAACATGCACAGTGGTTAGCTCTTGTGCGAGGCAGCGAATGACCGCCGAGCAAATCGCTTTGTGCGTTCGCCGCCTCGCTGCCTAGCAAAGCGTCGTCTCCCTTGGGCGCCTAGCAAAGCTGCGCGTGCCGTCGCCGTCAAGCAAAGCGCCGTGTTCCTTGGGCGCCTAGCAAGGAACTGCCTGCGTTCGGCGCCTCGCCGCATCGCAGCCTAGCAAAGCGCTGCGTGCCTTCGCCGCCTCACACAGCGCGGCGTGCCTTCGCCGCCTGGCAGAGCAGCGCGTGCCTTCGCCGCCTCGCCGCCTGAGAAAGCGCTGCGTGCCTTCTCGCCCTCGCCGCCTAGCAAAGCGCCGTGTCCCTTCACCGCCTCGCCGCCTAGCAAAGCTCCGCGTGCCGTCGCCGCCTAGCAAAGCGCCGTGTTCCTTCGGCGCCTAGCAAAGCAGCGCGTGCCTTCGCCGCCTCGCCGCCTGAGAAAGCGCTGCGTGCCTTTCGCCCTCGCCGCCCAACAAAGCGCCGTGTCCCTTCACCGCCTCCCCAATCGCTTCGGCCCTTCGCCGCCCAGCAAAGCGCTGCTTGCCTTCGCCGCCTCACACACCGCTGCGTCCCTTCGCCGCCTCGCCGCTTAGCAAACGCCGTAGTAGCGCCGAAGGCACACGGCGCTTTTGTAGGCGCCCAAGGCACGTGGCGCTTTGCTAAGCACCGAGGCAGCGAAGGCACGCAGCGATCTGATCGTGGTGGACGGGCTCGGGCGCCTTGCTAGGCGGCGAGGCGGCGAAGGCACGCAGCGCTTTGCCAGGCGCCCAAGGACGCAGCGCTGTGCGAGGCGGCGAGGGCACGCAGTGCTTTGCCAGGCGCCCAAGGCACGCAGCGCTCTAGGAGGCGGCGAGGGCACACAGTGCTTTGCTAGGCGGCGAGCGGACGTGGAGCTTTGCTAGGCAGCGAAGGCTGAGGACGCTTTGCTAGGCGCTTTGCTAGGCGGCGAAGGCACGAAGCGATTGGGGAGGCGGCGAAGGCACACGGCGCTTTGCTAGGCGGCGAGGGCGAGAAGGCACGCAGCGCTTTCTTAGGCGGCGAGGCAGCGAAGGCACGCGCTGCTTTGCTAGGCGCCGAAGGCACGCAGCGCTTCCTTCGTTTGCGAGGCAGCGAAGAGATGGAGCGCTTTGCTTGTTGGCCAGGCAGCGAACAGGCGCTGTGCTTTGCTTTCTGCCACTCAGCGAATACACGCAGCGCTCTGCTTTTTGGCGAGGCAGTGAACAGATGCAGCGTCTAGTTTGCGAGGCGGCCAAGAGACGCGGCGCTTTGCATGGTGGCGAGGCGGCGAGCAGATCGAGTGGTTTGCTTGTTGGTGAGGCAGCGAAGAGATGCAGCGGTTTGCTTGTTGGCGAGGCAGCGAAGAGATTCAGCAGTCTCCTTGTTTGTGACACAGCCAACATGCACAGTGGTTGCTCATTGTGCGAGGCAGCGAAGAGATGCAGCACCTTGCTTGTGCACCAGGTGGTGCAGTGGCATCGCGGATGGCTTTTTGGCGTGGAGGCGAAGCGAGGCAGCACTTTGCTAGTTGGCGAGGCAGCGCAGAGACGCAGCAGTCTGCTTGTTTGTGAGACAGCCAACATGCACAGTGGTTAGCTCTTGTGCGAGGCAGCGAATGACCGCCGAGCAAATCGCTTTGTGCGTTCGCCGCCTCGCTGCCTAGCAAAGCGTCGTCTCCCTTGGGCGCCTAGCAAAGCTGCGCGTGCCGTCGCCGTCAAGCAAAGCGCCGTGTTCCTTGGGCGCCTAGCAAGGAACTGCCTGCGTTCGGCGCCTCGCCGCATCGCAGCCTAGCAAAGCGCTGCGTGCCTTCGCCGCCTCACACAGCGCGGCGTGCCTTCGCCGCCTGGCAGAGCAGCGCGTGCCTTCGCCGCCTCGCCGCCTGAGAAAGCGCTGCGTGCCTTCGCCGCCTCGCCGCCTAGCAAAGCTCCGCGTGCCGTCGCCGCCTAGCAAAGCGCCGTGTTCCTTCGGCGCCTAGCAAAGCAGCGCGTGCCTTCGCCGCCTCGCCGCCTAAGAAAGCGCTGCGTGCCTTTCGCCCTCGCCGCCCAACAAAGCGCCGTGTCCCTTCACCGCCTCCCCAATCGCTTCGTGCCTTCGGCGCCTAGCAAAGCGCTGCTTGCCTTCGCCGCCTCACACACCGCTGCGTCCCTTCGCCGCCTCGCCGCTTAGCAAACGCCGTAGTAGCGCCGAAGGCACACGGCGCTTTTGTAGGCGCCCAAGGCACGTGGCGCTTTGCTAAGCACCGAGGCAGCGAAGGCACGCAGCGATCTGATCGTGGTGGACGGGCTCGGGCGCCTTGCTAGGCGGCGAGGCGGCGAAGGCACGCAGCGCTTTGCCAGGCGCCCAAGGACGCAGCGCTGTGCGAGGCGGCGAGGGCACGCAGTGCTTTGCCAGGCGCCCAAGGCACGCAGCGCTCTAGGAGGCGGCGAGGGCACACAGTGCTTTGCTAGGCGGCGAGCAGACGTGGAGCTTTGCTAGGCAGCGAAGGCTGAGGACGCTTTGCTAGGCGCTTTGCTAGGCGGCGAAGGCACGAAGCGATTGGGGAGGCGGCGAAGGCACACGGCGCTTTGCTAGGCGGCGAGGGCGAGAAGGCACGCAGCGCTCTCTTAGGCGGCGAGGCAGCGAAGGCACGCGCTGCTTTGCTAGGCGCCGAAGGCACGCAGCGCTTCCTTCGTTTGCGAGGCAGCGAAGAGATGGAGCGCTTTGCTTGTTGGCCAGGCAGCGAACAGGCGCTGTGCTTTGCTTTCTGCCACTCAGCGAATACACGCAGCGCTCTGCTTTTTGGCGAGGCAGTGAACAGATGCAGCGTCTAGTTTGCGAGGCGGCCAAGAGACGCGGCGCTTTGCATGGTGGCGAGGCGGCGAGCAGATCGAGTGGTTTGCTTGTTGGTGAGGCAGCGAAGAGATGCAGCGGTTTGCTTGTTGGCGAGGCAGCGAAGAGATTCAGCAGTCTCCTTGTTTGTGACACAGCCAACATGCACAGTGGTTGCTCATTGTGCGAGGCAGCGAAGAGATGCAGCACCTTGCTTGTGCACCAGGTGGTGCAGTGGCATCGCGGATGGCTTTTTGGCGTGGAGGCGAAGCGAGGCAGCACTTTGCTAGTTGGCGAGGCAGCGCAGAGACGCAGCAGTCTGCTTGTTTGTGAGACAGCCAACATGCACAGTGGTTAGCTCTTGTGCGAGGCAGCGAATGACCGCCGAGCAAATCGCTTTGTGCGTTCGCCGCCTCGCTGCCTAGCAAAGCGTCGTCTCCCTTGGGCGCCTAGCAAAGCTGCGCGTGCCGTCGCCGTCAAGCAAAGCGCCGTGTTCCTTGGGCGCCTAGCAAGGAACTGCCTGCG
Source organism: Apteryx mantelli (assembly GCF_036417845.1). Taxonomy (NCBI): domain Eukaryota; kingdom Metazoa; phylum Chordata; class Aves; order Apterygiformes; family Apterygidae; genus Apteryx; species Apteryx mantelli. Next base: position 385,981 of record NW_027118463.1, read on the forward strand.
TTCGGCGCCTCGCCGCATCGCAGCCTAGCAAAGCGCTGCGTGCCTTCGCCGCCTCACACAGCGCGGCGTGCCTTCGCCGCCTGGCAGAGCAGCGCGTGCCTTCGCCGCCTCGCCGCCTGAGAAAGCGCTGCGTGCCTTCTCGCCCTCGCCGCCTAGCAAAGCGCCGTGTCCCTTCACCGCCTCGCCGCCTAGCAAAGCTCCGCGTGCCGTCGCCGCCTAGCAAAGCGCCGTGTTCCTTCGGCGCCTAGCAAAGCAGCGCGTGCCTTCGCCGCCTCGCCGCCTCAGAAAGCGCTGCGTGCCTTTCGCCCTCGCCGCCCAACAAAGCGCCGTGTCCCTTCACCGCCTCCCCAATCGCTTCGGCCCTTCGCCGCCCAGCAAAGCGCTGCTTGCCTTCGCCGCCTCACACACCGCTGCGTCCCTTCGCCGCCTCGCCGCTTAGCAAACGCCGTAGTAGCGCCGAAGGCACACGGCGCTTTTGTAGGCGCCCAAGGCACGTGGCGCTTTGCTAAGCACCGAGGCAGCGAAGGCACGCAGCGATCTGATCGTGGTGGACGGGCTCGGGCGCCTTGCTAGGCGGCGAGGCGGCGAAGGCACGCAGCGCTTTGCCAGGCGCCCAAGGACGCAGCGCTGTGCGAGGCGGCGAGGGCACGCAGTGCTTTGCCAGGCGCCCAAGGCACGCAGCGCTCTAGGAGGCGGCGAGGGCACACAGTGCTTTGCTAGGCGGCGAGCGGACGTGGAGCTTTGCTAGGCAGCGAAGGCTGAGGACGCTTTGCTAGGCGCTTTGCTAGGCGGCGAAGGCACGAAGCGATTGGGGAGGCGGCGAAGGCACACGGCGCTTTGCTAGGCGGCGAGGGCGAGAAGGCACGCAGCGCTTTCTTAGGCGGCGAGGCAGCGAAGGCACGCGCTGCTTTGCTAGGCGCCGAAGGCACGCAGCGCTTCCTTCGTTTGCGAGGCAGCGAAGAGATGGAGCGCTTTGCTTGTTGGCCAGGCAGCGAACAGGCGCTGTGCTTTGCTTTCTGCCACTCAGCGAATACACGCAGCGCTCTGCTTTTTGGCGAGGCAGTGAACAGATGCAGCGTCTAGTTTGCGAGGCGGCCAAGAGACGCGGCGCTTTGCATGGTGGCGAGGCGGCGAGCAGATCGAGTGGTTTGCTTGTTGGTGAGGCAGCGAAGAGATGCAGCGGTTTGCTTGTTGGCGAGGCAGCGAAGAGATTCAGCAGTCTCCTTGTTTGTGACACAGCCAACATGCACAGTGGTTGCTCATTGTGCGAGGCAGCGAAGAGATGCAGCACCTTGCTTGTGCACCAGGTGGTGCAGTGGCATCGCGGATGGCTTTTTGGCGTGGAGGCGAAGCGAGGCAGCACTTTGCTAGTTGGCGAGGCAGCGCAGAGACGCAGCAGTCTGCTTGTTTGTGAGACAGCCAACATGCACAGTGGTTAGCTCTTGTGCGAGGCAGCGAATGACCGCCGAGCAAATCGCTTTGTGCGTTCGCCGCCTCGCTGCCTAGCAAAGCGTCGTCTCCCTTGGGCGCCTAGCAAAGCTGCGCGTGCCGTCGCCGTCAAGCAAAGCGCCGTGTTCCTTGGGCGCCTAGCAAGGAACTGCCTGCGTTCGGCGCCTCGCCGCTTCGCAGCCTAGCAAAGCGCTGCGTGCCTTCGCCGCCTCACACAGCGCGGCGTGCCTTCGCCGCCTGGCAGAGCAGCGCGTGCCTTCGCCGCCTCGCCGCCTGAGAAAGCGCTGCGTGCCTTCTCGCCCTCGCCGCCTAGCAAAGCGCCGTGTCCCTTCACCGCCTCGCCGCCTAGCAAAGCTGCGCGTGCCGTCGCCGCCTAGCAAAGCGCCGTGTTCCTTCGGCGCCTAGCAAAGCAGCGCGTGCCTTCGCCGCCTCAGAAAGCGCTGCGTGCCTTTCGCCCTCGCCGCCCAACAAAGCGCCGTGTCCCTTCACCGCCTCCCCAATCGCTTCGGCCCTTCGCCGCCCAGCAAAGCGCTGCTTGCCTTCGCCGCCTCACACACCGCTGCGTCCCTTCGCCGCCTCGCCGCTTAGCAAACGCCGTAGTAGCGCCGAAGGCACACGGCGCTTTTGTAGGCGCCCAAGGCACGTGGCGCTTTGCTAAGCACCGAGGCAGCGAAGGCACGCAGCGATCTGATCGTGGTGGACGGGCTCGGGCGCCTTGCTAGGCGGCGAGGCGGCGAAGGCACGCAGCGCTTTGCCAGGCGCCCAAGGACGCAGCGCTGTGCGAGGCGGCGAGGGCACGCAGTGCTTTGCCAGGCGCCCAAGGCACGCAGCGCTTTGCCAGGCGCCCAAGGCACGCAGCGCTCTAGGAGGCGGCGAGGGCACACAGTGCTTTGCTAGGCGGCGAGCGGACGTGCAGCTTTGCTAGGCAGCGAAGGCTGAGGACGCTTTGCTAGGCGCTTTGCTAGGCGGCGAAGGCACGAAGCGATTGGGGAGGCGGCGAAGGCACACGGCGCTTTGCTAGGCGGCGAGGGCGAGAAGGCACGCAGCGCTCTCTTAGGCGGCGAGGCAGCGAAGGCACGCGCTGCTTTGCTAGGCGCCGAAGGCACGCAGCGCTTCCTTCGTTTGCGAGGCAGCGAAGAGATGGAGCGCTTTGCTTGTTGGCCAGGCAGCGAACAGGCGCTGTGCTTTGCTTTCTGCCACTCAGCGAATACACGCAGCGCTCTGCTTTTTGGCGAGGCAGTGAACAGATGCAGCGTCTAGTTTGCGAGGCGGCCAAGAGACGCGGCGCTTTGCATGGTGGCGAGGCGGCGAGCAGATCGAGTGGTTTGCTTGTTGGCGAGGCAGCGAAGAGATTCAGCAGTCTCCTTGTTTGTGACACAGCCAACATGCACAGTGGTTGCTCATTGTGCGAGGCAGCGAAGAGATGCAGCACCTTGCTTGTGCACCAGGTGGTGCAGTGGCATCGCGGATGGCTTTTTGGCGTGGAGGCGAAGCGAGGCAGCACTTTGCTAGTTGGCGAGGCAGCGCAGAGACGCAGCAGTCTGCTTGTTTGTGAGACAGCCAACATGCACAGTGGTTAGCTATTGTGCGAGGCAGCGAATGACCGCCGAGCAAATCGCTTTGTGCGTTCGCCGCCTCGCTGCCTAGCAAAGCGTCGTCTCCCTTGGGCGCCTAGCAAAGCTGCGCGTGCCGTCGCCGTCAAGCAAAGCGCCGTGTTCCTTGGGCGCCTAGCAAGGAACTGCCTGCGTTCGGCGCCTCGCCGCATCGCAGCCTAGCAAAGCGCTGCGTGCCTTCGCCGCCTCACACAGCGCGGCGTGCCTTCGCCGCCTGGCAGAGCAGCGCGTGCCTTCGCCGCCTCGCCGCCTGAGAAAGCGCTGCGTGCCTTCTCGCCCTCGCCGCCTAGCAAAGCAGCGCGTGCCTTCGCCGCCACGCCGCCTAGCAAAGCTGCGCGTGCCGTCGCCGCCTAGCAAAGCGCCGTGTTCCTTCGGCGCCTAGCAAAGCAGCGCGTGCCTTCGCCGCCTCAGAAAGCGCTGCGTGCCTTTCGCCCTCGCCGCCCAACAAAGCGCCGTGTCCCTTCACCGCCTCCCCAATCGCTTCGGCCCTTCGCCGCCCAGCAAAGCGCTGCTTGCCTTCGCCGCCCAGCAAAGCGCTGCTTGCCTTCGCCGCCTCGCCGCTTAGCAAACGCCGTAGTAGCGCCGAAGGCACACGGCGCTTTTGTAGGCGCCCAAGGCACGTGGCGCTTTGCTAAGCACCGAGGCAGCGAAGGCACGCAGCGATCTGATCGTGGTGGACGGGCTCGGGCGCCTTGCTAGGCGGCGAGGCGGCGAAGGCACGCAGCGCTTTGCCAGGCGCCCAAGGACGCAGCGCTGTGCGAGGCGGCGAGGGCACGCAGTGCTTTGCCAGGCGCCCAAGGCACGCAGCGCTTTGCCAGGCGCCCAAGGCACGCAGCGCTCTAGGAGGCGGCGAGGGCACACAGTGCTTTGCTAGGCGGCGAGCGGACGTGCAGCTTTGCTAGGCAGCGAAGGCTGAGGACGCTTTGCTAGGCGCTTTGCTAGGCGGCGAAGGCACGAAGCGATTGGGGAGGCGGCGAAGGCACACGGCGCTTTGCTAGGCGGCGAGGGCGAGAAGGCACGCAGCGCTTTCTTAGGCGGCGAGGCAGCGAAGGCACGCGCTGCTTTGCTAGGCGCCGAAGGCACGCAGCGCTTCCTTCGTTTGCGAGGCAGCGAAGAGATGGAGCGCTTTGCTTGTTGGCCAGGCAGCGAACAGGCGCTGTGCTTTGCTTTCTGCCACTCAGCGAATACACGCAGCGCTCTGCTTTTTGGCGAGGCAGTGAACAGATGCAGCGTCTAGTTTGCGAGGCGGCCAAGAGACGCGGCGCTTTGCATGGTGGCGAGGCGGCGAGCAGATCGAGTGGTTTGCTTGTTGGTGAGGCAGCGAAGAGATGCAGCGGTTTGCTTGTTGGCGAGGCAGCGAAGAGATTCAGCAGTCTCCTTGTTTGTGACACAGCCAACATGCACAGTGGTTGCTCATTGTGCGAGGCAGCGAAGAGATGCAGCACCTTGCTTGTGCACCAGGTGGTGCAGTGGCATCGCGGATGGCTTTTTGGCGTGGAGGCGAAGCGAGGCAGCACTTTGCTAGTTGGCGAGGCAGCGCAGAGACGCAGCAGTCTGCTTGTTTGTGAGACAGCCAACATGCACAGTGGTTAGCTCTTGTGCGAGGCAGCGAATGACCGCCGAGCAAATCGCTTTGTGCGTTCGCCGCCTCGCTGCCTAGCAAAGCGTCGTCTGCCTTGGGCGCCTAGCAAAGCTGCGCGTGCCGTCGCCGTCAAGCAAAGCGCCGTGTTCCTTGGGCGCCTAGCAAGGAACTGCCTGCGTTCGGCGCCTCGCCGCATCGCAGCCTAGCAAAGCGCTGCGTGCCTTCGCCGCCTCACACAGCGCGGCGTGCCTTCGCCGCCTGGCAGAGCAGCGCGTGCCTTCGCCGCCTCGCCGCCTCAGAAAGCGCTGCGTGCCTTCGCCGCCTCGCCGCCTAGCAAAGCTCCGCGTGCCGTCGCCGCCTAGCAAAGCGCCGTGTTCCTTCGGCGCCTAGCAAAGCAGCGCGTGCCTTCGCCGCCTCGCCGCCTAAGAAAGCGCTGCGTGCCTTTCGCCCTCGCCGCCCAACAAAGCGCCGTGTCCCTTCACCGCCTCCCCAATCGCTTCGTGCCTTCGGCGCCTAGCAAAGCGCTGCTTGCCTTCGCCGCCTCACACACCGCTGCGTCCCTTCGCCGCCTCGCCGCTTAGCAAACGCCGTAGTAGCGCCGAAGGCACACGGCGCTTTTGTAGGCGCCCAAGGCACGTGGCGCTTTGCTAAGCACCGAGGCAGCGAAGGCACGCAGCGATCTGATCGTGGTGGACGGGCTCGGGCGCCTTGCTAGGCGGCGAGGCGGCGAAGGCACGCAGCGCTTTGCCAGGCGCCCAAGGACGCAGCGCTGTGCGAGGCGGCGAGGGCACGCAGTGCTTTGCCAGGCGCCCAAGGCACGCAGCGCTTTGCCAGGCGCCCAAGGCACGCAGCGCTCTAGGAGGCGGCGAGGGCACACAGTGCTTTGCTAGGCGGCGAGCAGACGTGGAGCTTTGCTAGGCAGCGAAGGCTGAGGACGCTTTGCTAGGCGCTTTGCTAGGCGGCGAAGGCACGAAGCGATTGGGGAGGCGGCGAAGGCACACGGCGCTTTGCTAGGCGGCGAGGGCGAGAAGGCACGCAGCGCTTTCCTAGGCGGCGAGGCAGCGAAGGCACGCGCTGCTTTGCTAGGCGCCGAAGGCACGCAGCGCTTCCTTCGTTTGCGAGGCAGCGAAGAGATGGAGCGCTTTGCTTGTTGGCCAGGCAGCGAACAGGCGCCGTGCTTTGCTTTCTGCCAGGCAGCGAATACACGCAGCGCTCTGCTTTTTGGCGAGGCAGTGAACAGATGCAGCGTCTAGTTTGCGAGGCGGCCAAGAGACGCGGCGCTTTGCATGCTGGCGAGGCGGCGAGCAGATCGAGTGGTTTGCTTGTTGGTGAGGCAGCGAAGAGATGCAGCGGTTTGCTTGTTGGCGAGGCAGCGAAGAGATTCAGCAGTCTCCTTGTTTGTGACACAGCCAACATGCACAGTGGTTGCTCATTGTGCGAGGCAGCGAAGAGATGCAGCACCTTGCTTGTGCACCAGGTGGTGCAGTGGCATCGCGGATGGCTTTTTGGCGTGGAGGCGAAGCGAGGCAGCACTTTGCTAGTTGGCGAGGCAGCGCAGAGACGCAGCAGTCTGCTTGTTTGTGAGACAGCCAACATGCACAGTGGTTAGCTCTTGTGCGAGGCAGCGAATGACCGCCGAGCAAATCGCTTTGTGCGTTCGCCGCCTCGCTGCCTAGCAAAGCGTCGTCTCCCTTGGGCGCCTAGCAAAGCTGCGCGTGCCGTCGCCGTCAAGCAAAGCGCCGTGTTCCTTGGGCGCCTAGCAAGGAACTGCCTGCGTTCGGCGCCTCGCCGCATCGCAGCCTAGCAAAGCGCTGCGTGCCTTCGCCGCCTCACACAGCGCGGCGTGCCTTCGCCGCCTGGCAGAGCAGCGCGTGCCTTCGCCGCCTCGCCGCCTGAGAAAGCGCTGCGTGCCTTCTCGCCCTCGCCGCCTAGCAAAGCAGCGCGTGCCTTCGCCGCCACGCCGCCTAGCAAAGCTGCGCGTGCCGTCGCCGCCTAGCAAAGCGCCGTGTCCCTTCACCGCCTCGCCGCCTAGCAAAGCTCCGCGTGCCGTCGCCGCCTAGCAAAGCGCCGTGTTCCTTCGGCGCCTAGCAAAGCAGCGCGTGCCTTCGCCGCCTCGCCGCCTCAGAAAGCGCTGCGTGCCTTTCGCCCTCGCCGCCCAACAAAGCGCCGTGTCCCTTCACCGCCTCCCCAATCGCTTCGGCCCTTCGCCGCCCAGCAAAGCGCTGCTTGCCTTCGCCGCCTCACACACCGCTGCGTCCCTTCGCCGCCTCGCCGCTTAGCAAACGCCGTAGTAGCGCCGAAGGGACACGGCGCTTTTGTAGGCGCCCAAGGCACGTGGCGCTTTGCTAAGCACCGAGGCAGCGAAGGCACGCAGCGATCTGATCGTGGTGGACGGGCTCGGGCGCCTTGCTAGGCGGCGAGGCGGCGAAGGCACGCAGCGCTTTGCCAGGCGCCCAAGGACGCAGCGCTGTGCGAGGCGGCGAGGGCACGCAGTGCTTTGCCAGGCGCCCAAGGCACGCAGCGCTCTAGGAGGCGGCGAGGGCACACAGTGCTTTGCTAGGCGGCGAGCGGACGTGGAGCTTTGCTAGGCAGCGAAGGCTGAGGACGCTTTGCTAGGCGCTTTGCTAGGCGGCGAAGGCACGAAGCGATTGGGGAGGCGGCGAAGGCACACGGCGCTTTGCTAGGCGGCGAGGGCGAGAAGGCACGCAGCGCTCTCTTAGGCGGCGAGGCAGCGAAGGCACGCGCTGCTTTGCTAGGCGCCGAAGGCACGCAGCGCTTCCTTCGTTTGCGAGGCAGCGAAGAGATGGAGCGCTTTGCTTGTTGGCCAGGCAGCGAACAGGCGCTGTGCTTTGCTTTCTGCCACTCAGCGAATACACGCAGCGCTCTGCTTTTTGGCGAGGCAGTGAACAGATGCAGCGTCTAGTTTGCGAGGCGGCCAAGAGACGCGGCGCTTTGCATGGTGGCGAGGCGGCGAGCAGATCGAGTGGTTTGCTTGTTGGTGAGGCAGCGAAGAGATGCAGCGGTTTGCTTGTTGGCGAGGCAGCGAAGAGATTCAGCAGTCTCCTTGTTTGTGACACAGCCAACATGCACAGTGGTTGCTCATTGTGCGAGGCAGCGAAGAGATGCAGCACCTTGCTTGTGCACCAGGTGGTGCAGTGGCATCGCGGATGGCTTTTTGGCGTGGAGGCGAAGCGAGGCAGCACTTTGCTAGTTGGCGAGGCAGCGCAGAGACGCAGCAGTCTGCTTGTTTGTGAGACAGCCAACATGCACAGTGGTTAGCTCTTGTGCGAGGCAGCGAATGACCGCCGAGCAAATCGCTTTGTGCGTTCGCCGCCTCGCTGCCTAGCAAAGCGTCGTCTCCCTTGGGCGCCTAGCAAAGCTGCGCGTGCCGTCGCCGTCAAGCAAAGCGCCGTGTTCCTTGGGCGCCTAGCAAGGAACTGCCTGCGTTCGGCGCCTCGCCGCATCGCAGCCTAGCAAAGCGCTGCGTGCCTTCGCCGCCTCACACAGCGCGGCGTGCCTTCGCCGCCTGGCAGAGCAGCGCGTGCCTTCGCCGCCTCGCCGCCTGAGAAAGCGCTGCGTGCCTTCTCGCCCTCGCCGCCTAGCAAAGCGCCGTGTCCCTTCACCGCCTCGCCGCCTAGCAAAGCTCCGCGTGCCGTCGCCGCCTAGCAAAGCGCCGTGTTCCTTCGGCGCCTAGCAAAGCAGCGCGTGCCTTCGCCGCCTCGCCGCCTCAGAAAGCGCTGCGTGCCTTTCGCCCTCGCCGCCCAACAAAGCGCCGTGTCCCTTCACCGCCTCCCCAATCGCTTCGGCCCTTCGCCGCCCAGCAAAGCGCTGCTTGCCTTCGCCGCCTCACACACCGCTGCGTCCCTTCGCCGCCTCGCCGCTTAGCAAACGCCGTAGTAGCGCCGAAGGCACACGGCGCTTTTGTAGGCGCCCAAGGCACGTGGCGCTTTGCTAAGCACCGAGGCAGCGAAGGCACGCAGCGATCTGATCGTGGTGGACGGGCTCGGGCGCCTTGCTAGGCGGCGAGGCGGCGAAGGCACGCAGCGCTTTGCCAGGCGCCCAAGGACGCAGCGCTGTGCGAGGCGGCGAGGGCACGCAGTGCTTTGCCAGGCGCCCAAGGCACGCAGCGCTCTAGGAGGCGGCGAGGGCACACAGTGCTTTGCTAGGCGGCGAGCGGACGTGGAGCTTTGCTAGGCAGCGAAGGCTGAGGACGCTTTGCTAGGCGCTTTGCTAGGCGGCGAAGGCACGAAGCGATTGGGGAGGCGGCGAAGGCACACGGCGCTTTGCTAGGCGGCGAGGGCGAGAAGGCACGCAGCGCTTTCTTAGGCGGCGAGGCAGCGAAGGCACGCGCTGCTTTGCTAGGCGCCGAAGGCACGCAGCGCTTCCTTCGTTTGCGAGGCAGCGAAGAGATGGAGCGCTTTGCTTGTTGGCCAGGCAGCGAACAGGCGCTGTGCTTTGCTTTCTGCCACTCAGCGAATACACGCAGCGCTCTGCTTTTTGGCGAGGCAGTGAACAGATGCAGCGTCTAGTTTGCGAGGCGGCCAAGAGACGCGGCGCTTTGCATGGTGGCGAGGCGGCGAGCAGATCGAGTGGTTTGCTTGTTGGTGAGGCAGCGAAGAGATGCAGCGGTTTGCTTGTTGGCGAGGCAGCGAAGAGATTCAGCAGTCTCCTTGTTTGTGACACAGCCAACATGCACAGTGGTTGCTCATTGTGCGAGGCAGCGAAGAGATGCAGCACCTTGCTTGTGCACCAGGTGGTGCAGTGGCATCGCGGATGGCTTTTTGGCGTGGAGGCGAAGCGAGGCAGCACTTTGCTAGTTGGCGAGGCAGCGCAGAGACGCAGCAGTCTGCTTGTTTGTGAGACAGCCAACATGCACAGTGGTTAGCTCTTGTGCGAGGCAGCGAATGACCGCCGAGCAAATCGCTTTGTGCGTTCGCCGCCTCGCTGCCTAGCAAAGCGTCGTCTCCCTTGGGCGCCTAGCAAAGCTGCGCGTGCCGTCGCCGTCAAGCAAAGCGCCGTGTTCCTTGGGCGCCTAGCAAGGAACTGCCTGCGTTCGGCGCCTCGCCGCTTCGCAGCCTAGCAAAGCGCTGCGTGCCTTCGCCGCCTCACACAGCGCGGCGTGCCTTCGCCGCCTGGCAGAGCAGCGCGTGCCTTCGCCGCCTCGCCGCCTGAGAAAGCGCTGCGTGCCTTCTCGCCCTCGCCGCCTAGCAAAGCGCCGTGTCCCTTCACCGCCTCGCCGCCTAGCAAAGCTCCGCGTGCCGTCGCCGCCTAGCAAAGCGCCGTGTTCCTTCGGCGCCTAGCAAAGCAGCGCGTGCCTTCGCCGCCTCAGAAAGCGCTGCGTGCCTTTCGCCCTCGCCGCCCAACAAAGCGCCGTGTCCCTTCACCGCCTCCCCAATCGCTTCGGCCCTTCGCCGCCCAGCAAAGCGCTGCTTGCCTTCGCCGCCTCACACACCGCTGCGTCCCTTCGCCGCCTCGCCGCTTAGCAAACGCCGTAGTAGCGCCGAAGGCACACGGCGCTTTTGTAGGCGCCCAAGGCACGTGGCGCTTTGCTAAGCACCGAGGCAGCGAAGGCACGCAGCGATCTGATCGTGGTGGACGGGCTCGGGCGCCTTGCTAGGCGGCGAGGCGGCGAAGGCACGCAGCGCTTTGCCAGGCGCCCAAGGACGCAGCGCTGTGCGAGGCGGCGAGGGCACGCAGTGCTTTGCCAGGCGCCCAAGGCACGCAGCGCTTTGCCAGGCGCCCAAGGCACGCAGCGCTCTAGGAGGCGGCGAGGGCACACAGTGCTTTGCTAGGCGGCGAGCGGACGTGCAGCTTTGCTAGGCAGCGAAGGCTGAGGACGCTTTGCTAGGCGCTTTGCTAGGCGGCGAAGGCACGAAGCGATTGGGGAGGCGGCGAAGGCACACGGCGCTTTGCTAGGCGGCGAGGGCGAGAAGGCACGCAGCGCTCTCTTAGGCGGCGAGGCAGCGAAGGCACGCGCTGCTTTGCTAGGCGCCGAAGGCACGCAGCGCTTCCTTCGTTTGCGAGGCAGCGAAGAGATGGAGCGCTTTGCTTGTTGGCCAGGCAGCGAACAGGCGCTGTGCTTTGCTTTCTGCCACTCAGCGAATACACGCAGCGCTCTGCTTTTTGGCGAGGCAGTGAACAGATGCAGCGTCTAGTTTGCGAGGCGGCCAAGAGACGCGGCGCTTTGCATGGTGGCGAGGCGGCGAGCAGATCGAGTGGTTTGCTTGTTGGCGAGGCAGCGAAGAGATTCAGCAGTCTCCTTGTTTGTGACACAGCCAACATGCACAGTGGTTGCTCATTGTGCGAGGCAGCGAAGAGATGCAGCACCTTGCTTGTGCACCAGGTGGTGCAGTGGCATCGCGGATGGCTTTTTGGCGTGGAGGCGAAGCGAGGCAGCACTTTGCTAGTTGGCGAGGCAGCGCAGAGACGCAGCAGTCTGCTTGTTTGTGAGACAGCCAACATGCACAGTGGTTAGCTCTTGTGCGAGGCAGCGAATGACCGCCGAGCAAATCGCTTTGTGCGTTCGCCGCCTCGCTGCCTAGCAAAGCGTCGTCTCCCTTGGGCGCCTAGCAAAGCTGCGCGTGCCGTCGCCGTCAAGCAAAGCGCCGTGTTCCTTGGGCGCCTAGCAAGGAACTGCCTGCGTTCGGCGCCTCGCCGCATCGCAGCCTAGCAAAGCGCTGCGTGCCTTCGCCGCCTCACACAGCGCGGCGTGCCTTCGCCGCCTGGCAGAGCAGCGCGTGCCTTCGCCGCCTCGCCGCCTGAGAAAGCGCTGCGTGCCTTCTCGCCCTCGCCGCCTAGCAAAGCGCCGTGTCCCTTCACCGCCTCGCCGCCTAGCAAAGCTCCGCGTGCCGTCGCCGCCTAGCAAAGCGCCGTGTTCCTTCGGCGCCTAGCAAAGCAGCGCGTGCCTTCGCCGCCTCAGAAAGCGCTGCGTGCCTTTCGCCCTCGCCGCCCAACAAAGCGCCGTGTCCCTTCACCGCCTCCCCAATCGCTTCGGCCCTTCGCCGCCCAGCAAAGCGCTGCTTGCCTTCGCCGCCTCACACACCGCTGCGTCCCTTCGCCGCCTCGCCGCTTAGCAAACGCCGTAGTAGCGCCGAAGGCACACGGCGCTTTTGTAGGCGCCCAAGGCACGTGGCGCTTTGCTAAGCACCGAGGCAGCGAAGGCACGCAGCGATCTGATCGTGGTGGACGGGCTCGGGCGCCTTGCTAGGCGGCGAGGCGGCGAAGGCACGCAGCGCTTTGCCAGGCGCCCAAGGACGCAGCGCTGTGCGAGGCGGCGAGGGCACGCAGTGCTTTGCCAGGCGCCCAAGGCACGCAGCGCTTTGCCAGGCGCCCAAGGCACGCAGCGCTCTAGGAGGCGGCGAGGGCACACAGTGCTTTGCTAGGCGGCGAGCGGACGTGCAGCTTTGCTAGGCAGCGAAGGCTGAGGACGCTTTGCTAGGCGCTTTGCTAGGCGGCGAAGGCACGAAGCGATTGGGGAGGCGGCGAAGGCACACGGCGCTTTGCTAGGCGGCGAGGGCGAGAAGGCACGCAGCGCTCTCTTAGGCGGCGAGGCAGCGAAGGCACGCGCTGCTTTGCTAGGCGCCGAAGGCACGCAGCGCTTCCTTCGTTTGCGAGGCAGCGAAGAGATGGAGCGCTTTGCTTGTTGGCCAGGCAGCGAACAGGCGCTGTGCTTTGCTTTCTGCCACTCAGCGAATACACGCAGCGCTCTGCTTTTTGGCGAGGCAGTGAACAGATGCAGCGTCTAGTTTGCGAGGCGGCCAAGAGACGCGGCGCTTTGCATGGTGGCGAGGCGGCGAGCAGATCGAGTGGTTTGCTTGTTGGCGAGGCAGCGAAGAGATTCAGCAGTCTCCTTGTTTGTGACACAGCCAACATGCACAGTGGTTGCTCATTGTGCGAGGCAGCGAAGAGATGCAGCACCTTGCTTGTGCACCAGGTGGTGCAGTGGCATCGCGGATGGCTTTTTGGCGTGGAGGCGAAGCGAGGCAGCACTTTGCTAGTTGGCGAGGCAGCGCAGAGACGCAGCAGTCTGCTTGTTTGTGAGACAGCCAACATGCACAGTGGTTAGCTCTTGTGCGAGGCAGCGAATGACCGCCGAGCAAATCGCTTTGTGCGTTCGCCGCCTCGCTGCCTAGCAAAGCGTCGTCTCCCTTGGGCGCCTAGCAAAGCTGCGCGTGCCGTCGCCGTCAAGCAAAGCGCCGTGTTCCTTGGGCGCCTAGCAAGGAACTGCCTGCGTTCGGCGCCTCGCCGCATCGCAGCCTAGCAAAGCGCTGCGTGCCTTCGCCGCCTCACACAGCGCGGCGTGCCTTCGCCGCCTGGCAGAGCAGCGCGTGCCTTCGCCGCCTCGCCGCCTGAGAAAGCGCTGCGTGCCTTCTCGCCCTCGCCGCCTAGCAAAGCAGCGCGTGCCTTCGCCGCCACGCCGCCTAGCAAAGCTGCGCGTGCCGTCGCCGCCTAGCAAAGCGCCGTGTTCCTTCGGCGCCTAGCAAAGCAGCGCGTGCCTTCGCCGCCTCAGAAAGCGCTGCGTGCCTTTCGCCCTCGCCGCCCAACAAAGCGCCGTGTCCCTTCACCGCCTCCCCAATCGCTTCGGCCCTTCGCCGCCCAGCAAAGCGCTGCTTGCCTTCGCCGCCTCACACACCGCTGCGTCCCTTCGCCGCCTCGCCGCTTAGCAAACGCCGTAGTAGCGCCGAAGGCACACGGCGCTTTTGTAGGCGCCCAAGGCACGTGGCGCTTTGCTAAGCACCGAGGCAGCGAAGGCACGCAGCGATCTGATCGTGGTGGACGGGCTCGGGCGCCTTGCTAGGCGGCGAGGCGGCGAAGGCACGCAGCGCTTTGCCAGGCGCCCAAGGACGCAGCGCTGTGCGAGGCGGCGAGGGCACGCAGTGCTTTGCCAGGCGCCCAAGGCACACAGCGCTTTGCCAGGCGCCCAAGGCACGCAGCGCTCTAGGAGGCGGCGAGGGCACACAGTGCTTTGCTAGGCGGCGAGCGGACGTGCAGCTTTGCTAGGCAGCGAAGGCTGAGGACGCTTTGCTAGGCGCTTTGCTAGGCGGCGAAGGCACGAAGCGATTGGGGAGGCGGCGAAGGCACACGGCGCTTTGCTAGGCGGCGAGGGCGAGAAGGCACGCAGCGCTTTCTTAGGCGGCGAGGCAGCGAAGGCACGCGCTGCTTTGCTAGGCGCCGAAGGCACGCAGCGCTTCCTTCGTTTGCGAGGCAGCGAAGAGATGGAGCGCTTTGCTTGTTGGCCAGGCAGCGAACAGGCGCTGTGCTTTGCTTTCTGCCACTCAGCGAATACACGCAGCGCTCTGCTTTTTGGCGAGGCAGTGAACAGATGCAGCGTCTAGTTTGCGAGGCGGCCAAGAGACGCGGCGCTTTGCATGGTGGCGAGGCGGCGAGCAGATCGAGTGGTTTGCTTGTTGGTGAGGCAGCGAAGAGATGCAGCGGTTTGCTTGTTGGCGAGGCAGCGAAGAGATTCAGCAGTCTCCTTGTTTGTGACACAGCCAACATGCACAGTGGTTGCTCATTGTGCGAGGCAGCGAAGAGATGCAGCACCTTGCTTGTGCACCAGGTGGTGCAGTGGCATCGCGGATGGCTTTTTGGCGTGGAGGCGAAGCGAGGCAGCACTTTGCTAGTTGGCGAGGCAGCGCAGAGACGCAGCAGTCTGCTTGTTTGTGAGACAGCCAACATGCACAGTGGTTAGCTCTTGTGCGAGGCAGCGAATGACCGCCGAGCAAATCGCTTTGTGCGTTCGCCGCCTCGCTGCCTAGCAAAGCGTCGTCTCCCTTGGGCGCCTAGCAAAGCTGCGCGTGCCGTCGCCGTCAAGCAAAGCGCCGTGTTCCTTGGGCGCCTAGCAAGGAACTGCCTGCGTTCGGCGCCTCGCCGCATCGCAGCCTAGCAAAGCGCTGCGTGCCTTCGCCGCCTCACACAGCGCGGCGTGCCTTCGCCGCCTGGCAGAGCAGCGCGTGCCTTCGCCGCCTCGCCGCCTGAGAAAGCGCTGCGTGCCTTCTCGCCCTCGCCGCCTAGCAAAGCGCCGTGTCCCTTCACCGCCTCGCCGCCTAGCAAAGCTCCGCGTGCCGTCGCCGCCTAGCAAAGCGCCGTGTTCCTTCGGCGCCTAGCAAAGCAGCGCGTGCCTTCGCCGCCTCGCCGCCTGAGAAAGCGCTGCGTGCCTTTCGCCCTCGCCGCCCAACAAAGCGCCGTGTCCCTTCACCGCCTCCCCAATCGCTTCGGCCCTTCGCCGCCCAGCAAAGCGCTGCTTGCCTTCGCCGCCTCACACACCGCTGCGTCCCTTCGCCGCCTCGCCGCTTAGCAAACGCCGTAGTAGCGCCGAAGGCACACGGCGCTTTTGTAGGCGCCCAAGGCACGTGGCGCTTTGCTAAGCACCGAGGCAGCGAAGGCACGCAGCGATCTGATCGTGGTGGACGGGCTCGGGCGCCTTGCTAGGCGGCGAGGCGGCGAAGGCACGCAGCGCTTTGCCAGGCGCCCAAGGACGCAGCGCTGTGCGAGGCGGCGAGGGCACGCAGTGCTTTGCCAGGCGCCCAAGGCACGCAGCGCTTTGCCAGGCGCCCAAGGCACGCAGCGCTCTAGGAGGCGGCGAGGGCACACAGTGCTTTGCTAGGCGGCGAGCGGACGTGCAGCTTTGCTAGGCAGCGAAGGCTGAGGACGCTTTGCTAGGCGCTTTGCTAGGCGGCGAAGGCACGAAGCGATTGGGGAGGCGGCGAAGGCACACGGCGCTTTGCTAGGCGGCGAGGGCGAGAAGGCACGCAGCGCTCTCTTAGGCGGCGAGGCAGCGAAGGCACGCGCTGCTTTGCTAGGCGCCGAAGGCACGCAGCGCTTCCTTCGTTTGCGAGGCAGCGAAGAGATGGAGCGCTTTGCTTGTTGGCCAGGCAGCGAACAGGCGCTGTGCTTTGCTTTCTGCCACTCAGCGAATACACGCAGCGCTCTGCTTTTTGGCGAGGCAGTGAACAGATGCAGCGTCTAGTTTGCGAGGCGGCCAAGAGACGCGGCGCTTTGCATGGTGGCGAGGCGGCGAGCAGATCGAGTGGTTTGCTTGTTGGCGAGGCAGCGAAGAGATTCAGCAGTCTCCTTGTTTGTGACACAGCCAACATGCACAGTGGTTGCTCATTGTGCGAGGCAGCGAAGAGATGCAGCACCTTGCTTGTGCACCAGGTGGTGCAGTGGCATCGCGGATGGCTTTTTGGCGTGGAGGCGAAGCGAGGCAGCACTTTGCTAGTTGGCGAGGCAGCGCAGAGACGCAGCAGTCTGCTTGTTTGTGAGACAGCCAACATGCACAGTGGTTAGCTCTTGTGCGAGGCAGCGAATGACCGCCGAGCAAATCGCTTTGTGCGTTCGCCGCCTCGCTGCCTAGCAAAGCGTCGTCTCCCTTGGGCGCCTAGCAAAGCTGCGCGTGCCGTCGCCGTCAAGCAAAGCGCCGTGTTCCTTGGGCGCCTAGCAAGGAACTGCCTGCGTTCGGCGCCTCGCCGCATCGCAGCCTAGCAAAGCGCTGCGTGCCTTCGCCGCCTCACACAGCGCGGCGTGCCTTCGCCGCCTGGCAGAGCAGCGCGTGCCTTCGCCGCCTCGCCGCCTGAGAAAGCGCTGCGTGCCTTCTCGCCCTCGCCGCCTAGCAAAGCGCCGTGTCCCTTCACCGCCTCGCCGCCTAGCAAAGCTCCGCGTGCCGTCGCCGCCTAGCAAAGCGCCGTGTTCCTTCGGCGCCTAGCAAAGCAGCGCGTGCCTTCGCCGCCTCAGAAAGCGCTGCGTGCCTTTCGCCCTCGCCGCCCAACAAAGCGCCGTGTCCCTTCACCGCCTCCCCAATCGCTTCGGCCCTTCGCCGCCCAGCAAAGCGCTGCTTGCCTTCGCCGCCTCACACACCGCTGCGTCCCTTCGCCGCCTCGCCGCTTAGCAAACGCCGTAGTAGCGCCGAAGGCACACGGCGCTTTTGTAGGCGCCCAAGGCACGTGGCGCTTTGCTAAGCACCGAGGCAGCGAAGGCACGCAGCGATCTGATCGTGGTGGACGGGCTCGGGCGCCTTGCTAGGCGGCGAGGCGGCGAAGGCACGCAGCGCTTTGCCAGGCGCCCAAGGACGCAGCGCTGTGCGAGGCGGCGAGGGCACGCAGTGCTTTGCCAGGCGCCCAAGGCACGCAGCGCTTTGCCAGGCGCCCAAGGCACGCAGCGCTCTAGGAGGCGGCGAGGGCACACAGTGCTTTGCTAGGCGGCGAGCGGACGTGCAGCTTTGCTAGGCAGCGAAGGCTGAGGACGCTTTGCTAGGCGCTTTGCTAGGCGGCGAAGGCACGAAGCGATTGGGGAGGCGGCGAAGGCACACGGCGCTTTGCTAGGCGGCGAGGGCGAGAAGGCACGCAGCGCTCTCTTAGGCGGCGAGGCAGCGAAGGCACGCGCTGCTTTGCTAGGCGCCGAAGGCACGCAGCGCTTCCTTCGTTTGCGAGGCAGCGAAGAGATGGAGCGCTTTGCTTGTTGGCCAGGCAGCGAACAGGCGCTGTGCTTTGCTTTCTGCCACTCAGCGAATACACGCAGCGCTCTGCTTTTTGGCGAGGCAGTGAACAGATGCAGCGTCTAGTTTGCGAGGCGGCCAAGAGACGCGGCGCTTTGCATGGTGGCGAGGCGGCGAGCAGATCGAGTGGTTTGCTTGTTGGCGAGGCAGCGAAGAGATTCAGCAGTCTCCTTGTTTGTGACACAGCCAACATGCACAGTGGTTGCTCATTGTGCGAGGCAGCGAAGAGATGCAGCACCTTGCTTGTGCACCAGGTGGTGCAGTGGCATCGCGGATGGCTTTTTGGCGTGGAGGCGAAGCGAGGCAGCACTTTGCTAGTTGGCGAGGCAGCGCAGAGACGCAGCAGTCTGCTTGTTTGTGAGACAGCCAACATGCACAGTGGTTAGCTCTTGTGCGAGGCAGCGAATGACCGCCGAGCAAATCGCTTTGTGCGTTCGCCGCCTCGCTGCCTAGCAAAGCGTCGTCTCCCTTGGGCGCCTAGCAAAGCTGCGCGTGCCGTCGCCGTCAAGCAAAGCGCCGTGTTCCTTGGGCGCCTAGCAAGGAACTGCCTGCGTTCGGCGCCTCGCCGCATCGCAGCCTAGCAAAGCGCTGCGTGCCTTCGCCGCCTCACACAGCGCGGCGTGCCTTCGCCGCCTGGCAGAGCAGCGCGTGCCTTCGCCGCCTCGCCGCCTGAGAAAGCGCTGCGTGCCTTCTCGCCCTCGCCGCCTAGCAAAGCGCCGTGTCCCTTCACCGCCTCGCCGCCTAGCAAAGCTCCGCGTGCCGTCGCCGCCTAGCAAAGCGCCGTGTTCCTTCGGCGCCTAGCAAAGCAGCGCGTGCCTTCGCCGCCTCGCCGCCTCAGAAAGCGCTGCGTGCCTTTCGCCCTCGCCGCCCAACAAAGCGCCGTGTCCCTTCACCGCCTCCCCAATCGCTTCGGCCCTTCGCCGCCCAGCAAAGCGCTGCTTGCCTTCGCCGCCTCACACACCGCTGCGTCCCTTCGCCGCCTCGCCGCTTAGCAAACGCCGTAGTAGCGCCGAAGGCACACGGCGCTTTTGTAGGCGCCCAAGGCACGTGGCGCTTTGCTAAGCACCGAGGCAGCGAAGGCACGCAGCGATCTGATCGTGGTGGACGGGCTCGGGCGCCTTGCTAGGCGGCGAGGCGGCGAAGGCACGCAGCGCTTTGCCAGGCGCCCAAGGACGCAGCGCTGTGCGAGGCGGCGAGGGCACGCAGTGCTTTGCCAGGCGCCCAAGGCACGCAGCGCTCTAGGAGGCGGCGAGGGCACACAGTGCTTTGCTAGGCGGCGAGCGGACGTGGAGCTTTGCTAGGCAGCGAAGGCTGAGGACGCTTTGCTAGGCGCTTTGCTAGGCGGCGAAGGCACGAAGCGATTGGGGAGGCGGCGAAGGCACACGGCGCTTTGCTAGGCGGCGAGGGCGAGAAGGCACGCAGCGCTTTCTTAGGCGGCGAGGCAGCGAAGGCACGCGCTGCTTTGCTAGGCGCCGAAGGCACGCAGCGCTTCCTTCGTTTGCGAGGCAGCGAAGAGATGGAGCGCTTTGCTTGTTGGCCAGGCAGCGAACAGGCGCTGTGCTTTGCTTTCTGCCACTCAGCGAATACACGCAGCGCTCTGCTTTTTGGCGAGGCAGTGAACAGATGCAGCGTCTAGTTTGCGAGGCGGCCAAGAGACGCGGCGCTTTGCATGGTGGCGAGGCGGCGAGCAGATCGAGTGGTTTGCTTGTTGGTGAGGCAGCGAAGAGATGCAGCGGTTTGCTTGTTGGCGAGGCAGCGAAGAGATTCAGCAGTCTCCTTGTTTGTGACACAGCCAACATGCACAGTGGTTGCTCATTGTGCGAGGCAGCGAAGAGATGCAGCACCTTGCTTGTGCACCAGGTGGTGCAGTGGCATCGCGGATGGCTTTTTGGCGTGGAGGCGAAGCGAGGCAGCACTTTGCTAGTTGGCGAGGCAGCGCAGAGACGCAGCAGTCTGCTTGTTTGTGAGACAGCCAACATGCACAGTGGTTAGCTCTTGTGCGAGGCAGCGAATGACCGCCGAGCAAATCGCTTTGTGCGTTCGCCGCCTCGCTGCCTAGCAAAGCGTCGTCTCCCTTGGGCGCCTAGCAAAGCTGCGCGTGCCGTCGCCGTCAAGCAAAGCGCCGTGTTCCTTGGGCGCCTAGCAAGGAACTGCCTGCGTTCGGCGCCTCGCCGCTTCGCAGCCTAGCAAAGCGCTGCGTGCCTTCGCCGCCTCACACAGCGCGGCGTGCCTTCGCCGCCTGGCAGAGCAGCGCGTGCCTTCGCCGCCTCGCCGCCTGAGAAAGCGCTGCGTGCCTTCTCGCCCTCGCCGCCTAGCAAAGCGCCGTGTCCCTTCACCGCCTCGCCGCCTAGCAAAGCTCCGCGTGCCGTCGCCGCCTAGCAAAGCGCCGTGTTCCTTCGGCGCCTAGCAAAGCAGCGCGTGCCTTCGCCGCCTCGCCGCCTCAGAAAGCGCTGCGTGCCTTTCGCCCTCGCCGCCCAACAAAGCGCCGTGTCCCTTCACCGCCTCCCCAATCGCTTCGGCCCTTCGCCGCCCAGCAAAGCGCTGCTTGCCTTCGCCGCCTCACACACCGCTGCGTCCCTTCGCCGCCTCGCCGCTTAGCAAACGCCGTAGTAGCGCCGAAGGCACACGGCGCTTTTGTAGGCGCCCAAGGCACGTGGCGCTTTGCTAAGCACCGAGGCAGCGAAGGCACGCAGCGATCTGATCGTGGTGGACGGGCTCGGGCGCCTTGCTAGGCGGCGAGGCGGCGAAGGCACGCAGCGCTTTGCCAGGCGCCCAAGGACGCAGCGCTGTGCGAGGCGGCGAGGGCACGCAGTGCTTTGCCAGGCGCCCAAGGCACGCAGCGCTTTGCCAGGCGCCCAAGGCACGCAGCGCTCTAGGAGGCGGCGAGGGCACACAGTGCTTTGCTAGGCGGCGAGCGGACGTGCAGCTTTGCTAGGCAGCGAAGGCTGAGGACGCTTTGCTAGGCGCTTTGCTAGGCGGCGAAGGCACGAAGCGATTGGGGAGGCGGCGAAGGCACACGGCGCTTTGCTAGGCGGCGAGGGCGAGAAGGCACGCAGCGCTCTCTTAGGCGGCGAGGCAGCGAAGGCACGCGCTGCTTTGCTAGGCGCCGAAGGCACGCAGCGCTTCCTTCGTTTGCGAGGCAGCGAAGAGATGGAGCGCTTTGCTTGTTGGCCAGGCAGCGAACAGGCGCTGTGCTTTGCTTTCTGCCACTCAGCGAATACACGCAGCGCTCTGCTTTTTGGCGAGGCAGTGAACAGATGCAGCGTCTAGTTTGCGAGGCGGCCAAGAGACGCGGCGCTTTGCATGGTGGCGAGGCGGCGAGCAGATCGAGTGGTTTGCTTGTTGGCGAGGCAGCGAAGAGATTCAGCAGTCTCCTTGTTTGTGACACAGCCAACATGCACAGTGGTTGCTCATTGTGCGAGGCAGCGAAGAGATGCAGCACCTTGCTTGTGCACCAGGTGGTGCAGTGGCATCGCGGATGGCTTTTTGGCGTGGAGGCGAAGCGAGGCAGCACTTTGCTAGTTGGCGAGGCAGCGCAGAGACGCAGCAGTCTGCTTGTTTGTGAGACAGCCAACATGCACAGTGGTTAGCTCTTGTGCGAGGCAGCGAATGACCGCCGAGCAAATCGCTTTGTGCGTTCGCCGCCTCGCTGCCTAGCAAAGCGTCGTCTCCCTTGGGCGCCTAGCAAAGCTGCGCGTGCCGTCGCCGTCAAGCAAAGCGCCGTGTTCCTTGGGCGCCTAGCAAGGAACTGCCTGCGTTCGGCGCCTCGCCGCATCGCAGCCTAGCAAAGCGCTGCGTGCCTTCGCCGCCTCACACAGCGCGGCGTGCCTTCGCCGCCTGGCAGAGCAGCGCGTGCCTTCGCCGCCTCGCCGCCTGAGAAAGCGCTGCGTGCCTTCTCGCCCTCGCCGCCTAGCAAAGCGCCGTGTCCCTTCACCGCCTCGCCGCCTAGCAAAGCTCCGCGTGCCGTCGCCGCCTAGCAAAGCGCCGTGTTCCTTCGGCGCCTAGCAAAGCAGCGCGTGCCTTCGCCGCCTCAGAAAGCGCTGCGTGCCTTTCGCCCTCGCCGCCCAACAAAGCGCCGTGTCCCTTCACCGCCTCCCCAATCGCTTCGGCCCTTCGCCGCCCAGCAAAGCGCTGCTTGCCTTCGCCGCCTCACACACCGCTGCGTCCCTTCGCCGCCTCGCCGCTTAGCAAACGCCGTAGTAGCGCCGAAGGCACACGGCGCTTTTGTAGGCGCCCAAGGCACGTGGCGCTTTGCTAAGCACCGAGGCAGCGAAGGCACGCAGCGATCTGATCGTGGTGGACGGGCTCGGGCGCCTTGCTAGGCGGCGAGGCGGCGAAGGCACGCAGCGCTTTGCCAGGCGCCCAAGGACGCAGCGCTGTGCGAGGCGGCGAGGGCACGCAGTGCTTTGCCAGGCGCCCAAGGCACGCAGCGCTTTGCCAGGCGCCCAAGGCACGCAGCGCTCTAGGAGGCGGCGAGGGCACACAGTGCTTTGCTAGGCGGCGAGCGGACGTGCAGCTTTGCTAGGCAGCGAAGGCTGAGGACGCTTTGCTAGGCGCTTTGCTAGGCGGCGAAGGCACGAAGCGATTGGGGAGGCGGCGAAGGCACACGGCGCTTTGCTAGGCGGCGAGGGCGAGAAGGCACGCAGCGCTCTCTTAGGCGGCGAGGCAGCGAAGGCACGCGCTGCTTTGCTAGGCGCCGAAGGCACGCAGCGCTTCCTTCGTTTGCGAGGCAGCGAAGAGATGGAGCGCTTTGCTTGTTGGCCAGGCAGCGAACAGGCGCTGTGCTTTGCTTTCTGCCACTCAGCGAATACACGCAGCGCTCTGCTTTTTGGCGAGGCAGTGAACAGATGCAGCGTCTAGTTTGCGAGGCGGCCAAGAGACGCGGCGCTTTGCATGGTGGCGAGGCGGCGAGCAGATCGAGTGGTTTGCTTGTTGGCGAGGCAGCGAAGAGATTCAGCAGTCTCCTTGTTTGTGACACAGCCAACATGCACAGTGGTTGCTCATTGTGCGAGGCAGCGAAGAGATGCAGCACCTTGCTTGTGCACCAGGTGGTGCAGTGGCATCGCGGATGGCTTTTTGGCGTGGAGGCGAAGCGAGGCAGCACTTTGCTAGTTGGCGAGGCAGCGCAGAGACGCAGCAGTCTGCTTGTTTGTGAGACAGCCAACATGCACAGTGGTTAGCTCTTGTGCGAGGCAGCGAATGACCGCCGAGCAAATCGCTTTGTGCGTTCGCCGCCTCGCTGCCTAGCAAAGCGTCGTCTCCCTTGGGCGCCTAGCAAAGCTGCGCGTGCCGTCGCCGTCAAGCAAAGCGCCGTGTTCCTTGGGCGCCTAGCAAGGAACTGCCTGCGTTCGGCGCCTCGCCGCATCGCAGCCTAGCAAAGCGCTGCGTGCCTTCGCCGCCTCACACAGCGCGGCGTGCCTTCGCCGCCTGGCAGAGCAGCGCGTGCCTTCGCCGCCTCGCCGCCTGAGAAAGCGCTGCGTGCCTTCTCGCCCTCGCCGCCTAGCAAAGCGCCGTGTCCCTTCACCGCCTCGCCGCCTAGCAAAGCTCCGCGTGCCGTCGCCGCCTAGCAAAGCGCCGTGTTCCTTCGGCGCCTAGCAAAGCAGCGCGTGCCTTCGCCGCCTCGCCGCCTGAGAAAGCGCTGCGTGCCTTTCGCCCTCGCCGCCCAACAAAGCGCCGTGTCCCTTCACCGCCTCCCCAATCGCTTCGGCCCTTCGCCGCCCAGCAAAGCGCTGCTTGCCTTCGCCGCCTCACACACCGCTGCGTCCCTTCGCCGCCTCGCCGCTTAGCAAACGCCGTAGTAGCGCCGAAGGCACACGGCGCTTTTGTAGGCGCCCAAGGCACGTGGCGCTTTGCTAAGCACCGAGGCAGCGAAGGCACGCAGCGATCTGATCGTGGTGGACGGGCTCGGGCGCCTTGCTAGGCGGCGAGGCGGCGAAGGCACGCAGCGCTTTGCCAGGCGCCCAAGGACGCAGCGCTGTGCGAGGCGGCGAGGGCACGCAGTGCTTTGCCAGGCGCCCAAGGCACGCAGCGCTTTGCCAGGCGCCCAAGGCACGCAGCGCTCTAGGAGGCGGCGAGGGCACACAGTGCTTTGCTAGGCGGCGAGCGGACGTGCAGCTTTGCTAGGCAGCGAAGGCTGAGGACGCTTTGCTAGGCGCTTTGCTAGGCGGCGAAGGCACGAAGTGATTGGGGAGGCGGCGAAGGCACACGGCGCTTTGCTAGGCGGCGAGGGCGAGAAGGCACGCAGCGCTTTCTTAGGCGGCGAGGCAGCGAAGGCACGCGCTGCTTTGCTAGGCGCCGAAGGCACGCAGCGCTTCCTTCGTTTGCGAGGCAGCGAAGAGATGGAGCGCTTTGCTTGTTGGCCAGGCAGCGAACAGGCGCTGTGCTTTGCTTTCTGCCACTCAGCGAATACACGCAGCGCTCTGCTTTTTGGCGAGGCAGTGAACAGATGCAGCGTCTAGTTTGCGAGGCGGCCAAGAGACGCGGCGCTTTGCATGGTGGCGAGGCGGCGAGCAGATCGAGTGGTTTGCTTGTTGGTGAGGCAGCGAAGAGATGCAGCGGTTTGCTTGTTGGCGAGGCAGCGAAGAGATTCAGCAGTCTCCTTGTTTGTGACACAGCCAACATGCACAGTGGTTGCTCATTGTGCGAGGCAGCGAAGAGATGCAGCACCTTGCTTGTGCACCAGGTGGTGCAGTGGCATCGCGGATGGCTTTTTGGCGTGGAGGCGAAGCGAGGCAGCACTTTGCTAGTTGGCGAGGCAGCGCAGAGACGCAGCAGTCTGCTTGTTTGTGAGACAGCCAACATGCACAGTGGTTAGCTCTTGTGCGAGGCAGCGAATGACCGCCGAGCAAATCGCTTTGTGCGTTCGCCGCCTCGCTGCCTAGCAAAGCGTCGTCTCCCTTGGGCGCCTAGCAAAGCTGCGCGTGCCGTCGCCGTCAAGCAAAGCGCCGTGTTCCTTGGGCGCCTAGCAAGGAACTGCCTGCGTTCGGCGCCTCGCCGCATCGCAGCCTAGCAAAGCGCTGCGTGCCTTCGCCGCCTCACACAGCGCGGCGTGCCTTCGCCGCCTGGCAGAGCAGCGCGTGCCTTCGCCGCCTCGCCGCCTGAGAAAGCGCTGCGTGCCTTCTCGCCCTCGCCGCCTAGCAAAGCAGCGCGTGCCTTCGCCGCCTCGCCGCCTAGCAAAGCTCCGCGTGCCGTCGCCGCCTAGCAAAGCGCCGTGTTCCTTCGGCGCCTAGCAAAGCAGCGCGTGCCTTCGCCGCCTCGCCGCCTGAGAAAGCGCTGCGTGCCTTTCGCCCTCGCCGCCCAACAAAGCGCCGTGTCCCTTCACCGCCTCCCCAATCGCTTCGGCCCTTCGCCGCCCAGCAAAGCGCTGCTTGCCTTCGCCGCCTCACACACCGCTGCGTCCCTTCGCCGCCTCGCCGCTTAGCAAACGCCGTAGTAGCGCCGAAGGCACACGGCGCTTTTGTAGGCGCCCAAGGCACGTGGCGCTTTGCTAAGCACCGAGGCAGCGAAGGCACGCAGCGATCTGATCGTGGTGGACGGGCTCGGGCGCCTTGCTAGGCGGCGAGGCGGCGAAGGCACGCAGCGCTTTGCCAGGCGCCCAAGGACGCAGCGCTGTGCGAGGCGGCGAGGGCACGCAGTGCTTTGCCAGGCGCCCAAGGCACGCAGCGCTTTGCCAGGCGCCCAAGGCACGCAGCGCTCTAGGAGGCGGCGAGGGCACACAGTGCTTTGCTAGGCGGCGAGCGGACGTGCAGCTTTGCTAGGCAGCGAAGGCTGAGGACGCTTTGCTAGGCGCTTTGCTAGGCGGCGAAGGCACGAAGCGATTGGGGAGGCGGCGAAGGCACACGGCGCTTTGCTAGGCGGCGAGGGCGAGAAGGCACGCAGCGCTTTCTTAGGCGGCGAGGCAGCGAAGGCACGCGCTGCTTTGCTAGGCGCCGAAGGCACGCAGCGCTTCCTTCGTTTGCGAGGCAGCGAAGAGATGGAGCGCTTTGCTTGTTGGCCAGGCAGCGAACAGGCGCTGTGCTTTGCTTTCTGCCACTCAGCGAATACACGCAGCGCTCTGCTTTTTGGCGAGGCAGTGAACAGATGCAGCGTCTAGTTTGCGAGGCGGCCAAGAGACGCGGCGCTTTGCATGGTGGCGAGGCGGCGAGCAGATCGAGTGGTTTGCTTGTTGGTGAGGCAGCGAAGAGATGCAGCGGTTTGCTTGTTGGCGAGGCAGCGAAGAGATTCAGCAGTCTCCTTGTTTGTGACACAGCCAACATGCACAGTGGTTGCTCATTGTGCGAGGCAGCGAAGAGATGCAGCACCTTGCTTGTGCACCAGGTGGTGCAGTGGCATCGCGGATGGCTTTTTGGCGTGGAGGCGAAGCGAGGCAGCACTTTGCTAGTTGGCGAGGCAGCGCAGAGACGCAGCAGTCTGCTTGTTTGTGAGACAGCCAACATGCACAGTGGTTAGCTCTTGTGCGAGGCAGCGAATGACCGCCGAGCAAATCGCTTTGTGCGTTCGCCGCCTCGCTGCCTAGCAAAGCGTCGTCTCCCTTGGGCGCCTAGCAAAGCTGCGCGTGCCGTCGCCGTCAAGCAAAGCGCCGTGTTCCTTGGGCGCCTAGCAAGGAACTGCCTGCGTTCGGCGCCTCGCCGCATCGCAGCCTAGCAAAGCGCTGCGTGCCTTCGCCGCCTCACACAGCGCGGCGTGCCTTCGCCGCCTGGCAGAGCAGCGCGTGCCTTCGCCGCCTCGCCGCCTGAGAAAGCGCTGCGTGCCTTCTCGCCCTCGCCGCCTAGCAAAGCGCCGTGTCCCTTCACCGCCTCGCCGCCTAGCAAAGCTCCGCGTGCCGTCGCCGCCTAGCAAAGCGCCGTGTTCCTTCGGCGCCTAGCAAAGCAGCGCGTGCCTTCGCCGCCTCGCCGCCTGAGAAAGCGCTGCGTGCCTTTCGCCCTCGCCGCCCAACAAAGCGCCGTGTCCCTTCACCGCCTCCCCAATCGCTTCGGCCCTTCGCCGCCCAGCAAAGCGCTGCTTGCCTTCGCCGCCTCACACACCGCTGCGTCCCTTCGCCGCCTCGCCGCTTAGCAAACGCCGTAGTAGCGCCGAAGGCACACGGCGCTTTTGTAGGCGCCCAAGGCACGTGGCGCTTTGCTAAGCACCGAGGCAGCGAAGGCACGCAGCGATCTGATCGTGGTGGACGGGCTCGGGCGCCTTGCTAGGCGGCGAGGCGGCGAAGGCACGCAGCGCTTTGCCAGGCGCCCAAGGACGCAGCGCTGTGCGAGGCGGCGAGGGCACGCAGTGCTTTGCCAGGCGCCCAAGGCACGCAGCGCTTTGCCAGGCGCCCAAGGCACGCAGCGCTCTAGGAGGCGGCGAGGGCACACAGTGCTTTGCTAGGCGGCGAGCGGACGTGCAGCTTTGCTAGGCAGCGAAGGCTGAGGACGCTTTGCTAGGCGCTTTGCTAGGCGGCGAAGGCACGAAGCGATTGGGGAGGCGGCGAAGGCACACGGCGCTTTGCTAGGCGGCGAGGGCGAGAAGGCACGCAGCGCTTTCTTAGGCGGCGAGGCAGCGAAGGCACGCGCTGCTTTGCTAGGCGCCGAAGGCACGCAGCGCTTCCTTCGTTTGCGAGGCAGCGAAGAGATGGAGCGCTTTGCTTGTTGGCCAGGCAGCGAACAGGCGCTGTGCTTTGCTTTCTGCCAGGCAGCGAATACACGCAGCGCTCTGCTTTTTGGCGAGGCAGTGAACAGATGCAGCGTCTAGTTTGCGAGGCGGCCAAGAGACGCGGCGCTTTGCATGGTGGCGAGGCGGCGAGCAGATCGAGTGCTTTGCTTGTTGGTGAGGCAGCGAAGAGATGCAGCGGTTTGCTTGTTGGCGAGGCAGCGAAGAGATTCAGCAGTCTCCTTGTTTGTGACACAGCCAACATGCACAGTGGTTGCTCATTGTGCGAGGCAGCGAAGAGATGCAGCACCTTGCTTGTGCACCAGGTGGTGCAGTGGCATCGCGGATGGCTTTTTGGCGTGGAGGCGAAGCGAGGCAGCACTTTGCTAGTTGGCGAGGCAGCGCAGAGACGCAGCAGTCTGCTTGTTTGTGAGACAGCCAACATGCCCAGTGGTTAGCTCTTGTGCGAGGCAGCGAATGACCGCCGAGCAAATCGCTTTGTGCGTTCGCCGCCTCGCTGCCTAGCAAAGCGTCGTCTCCCTTGGGCGCCTAGCAAAGCTGCGCGTGCCGTCGCCGTCAAGCAAAGCGCCGTGTTCCTTGGGCGCCTAGCAAGGAACTGCCTGCGTTCGGCGCCTCGCCGCATCGCAGCCTAGCAAAGCGCTGCGTGCCTTCGCCGCCTCACACAGCGCGGCGTGCCTTCGCCGCCTGGCAGAGCAGCGCGTGCCTTCGCCGCCTCGCCGCCTGAGAAAGCGCTGCGTGCCTTCTCGCCCTCGCCGCCTAGCAAAGCGCCGTGTCCCTTCACCGCCTCGCCGCCTAGCAAAGCTCCGCGTGCCGTCGCCGCCTAGCAAAGCGCCGTGTTCCTTCGGCGCCTAGCAAAGCAGCGCGTGCCTTCGCCGCCTCGCCGCCTGAGAAAGCGCTGCGTGCCTTTCGCCCTCGCCGCCCAACAAAGCGCCGTGTCCCTTCACCGCCTCCCCAATCGCTTCGGCCCTTCGCCGCCCAGCAAAGCGCTGCTTGCCTTCGCCGCCTCACACACCGCTGCGTCCCTTCGCCGCCTCGCCGCTTAGCAAACGCCGTAGTAGCGCCGAAGGCACACGGCGCTTTTGTAGGCGCCCAAGGCACGTGGCGCTTTGCTAAGCACCGAGGCAGCGAAGGCACGCAGCGATCTGATCGTGGTGGACGGGCTCGGGCGCCTTGCTAGGCGGCGAGGCGGCGAAGGCACGCAGCGCTTTGCCAGGCGCCCAAGGACGCAGCGCTGTGCGAGGCGGCGAGGGCACGCAGTGCTTTGCCAGGCGCCCAAGGCACGCAGCGCTTTGCCAGGCGCCCAAGGCACGCAGCGCTCTAGGAGGCGGCGAGGGCACACAGTGCTTTGCTAGGCGGCGAGCGGACGTGCAGCTTTGCTAGGCAGCGAAGGCTGAGGACGCTTTGCTAGGCGCTTTGCTAGGCGGCGAAGGCACGAAGCGATTGGGGAGGCGGCGAAGGCACACGGCGCTTTGCTAGGCGGCGAGGGCGAGAAGGCACGCAGCGCTTTCTTAGGCGGCGAGGCAGCGAAGGCACGCGCTGCTTTGCTAGGCGCCGAAGGCACGCAGCGCTTCCTTCGTTTGCGAGGCAGCGAAGAGATGGAGCGCTTTGCTTGTTGGCCAGGCAGCGAACAGGCGCTGTGCTTTGCTTTCTGCCACTCAGCGAATACACGCAGCGCTCTGCTTTTCGGCGAGGCAGTGAACAGATGCAGCGTCTAGTTTGCGAGGCGGCCAAGAGACGCGGCGCTTTGCATGGTGGCGAGGCGGCGAGCAGATCGAGTGCTTTGCTTGTTGGTGAGGCAGCGAAGAGATGCAGCGGTTTGCTTGTTGGCGAGGCAGCGAAGAGATTCAGCAGTCTCCTTGTTTGTGACACAGCCAACATGCACAGTGGTTGCTCATTGTGCGAGGCAGCGAAGAGATGCAGCACCTTGCTTGTGCACCAGGTGGTGCAGTGGCATCGCGGATGGCTTTTTGGCGTGGAGGCGAAGCGAGGCAGCACTTTGCTAGTTGGCGAGGCAGCGCAGAGACGCAGCAGTCTGCTTGTTTGTGAGACAGCCAACATGCCCAGTGGTTAGCTCTTGTGCGAGGCAGCGAATGACCGCCGAGCAAATCGCTTTGTGCGTTCGCCGCCTCGCTGCCTAGCAAAGCGTCGTCTCCCTTGGGCGCCTAGCAAAGCTGCGCGTGCCGTCGCCGTCAAGCAAAGCGCCGTGTTCCTTGGGCGCCTAGCAAGGAACTGCCTGCGTTCGGCGCCTCGCCGCATCGCAGCCTAGCAAAGCGCTGCGTGCCTTCGCCGCCTCACACAGCGCGGCGTGCCTTCGCCGCCTGGCAGAGCAGCGCGTGCCTTCGCCGCCTCGCCGCCTGAGAAAGCGCTGCGTGCCTTCTCGCCCTCGCCGCCTAGCAAAGCAGCGCGTGCCTTCGCCGCCTCGCCGCCTAGCAAAGCTGCGCGTGCCGTCGCCGCCTAGCAAAGCGCCGTGTTCCTTCGGCGCCTAGCAAAGCAGCGCGTGCCTTCGCCGCCTGAGAAAGCGCTGCGTGCCTTTCGCCCTCGCCGCCTAGCAAAGCGCCGTGTCCCTTCACCGCCTCGCCGCCTAGCAAAGCTCCGCGTGCCGTCGCCGCCTAGCAAAGCGCCGTGTTCCTTCGGCGCCTAGCAAAGCAGCGCGTGCCTTCGCCGCCTCGCCGCCTAAGAAAGCGCTGCGTGCCTTTCGCCCTCGCCGCCCAACAAAGCGCCGTGACCCTTCACCGCCTCCCCAATCTCTTCGGCCCTTCGCCGCCCAGCAAAGCGCTGCTTGCCTTCGCCGCCTCACACACCGCTGCGTCCCTTCGCCGCCTCGCCGCTTAGCAAACGCCGTAGTAGCGCCGAAGGCACACGGCGCTTTTGTAGGCGCCCAAGGCACGTGGCGCCTTGCTAAGCAGCGAGGCAGCGAAGGCACGCAGCCATTTGATCGTGGTCGACGGGCTCGGGCGCCTTGTTAGGCGGCGAGGCGGCGAAGGCACGCAGCGCTTTGCCAGGCGCCCAAGGACGCAGCGCTGTGCGAGGCGGCGAGGGCACGCAGTGCTTTGCCAGGCGCCCAAGGCACGCAGCGCTTTGCCAGGCGCCCAAGGCACGCAGCGCTCTAGGAGGCGGCGAGGGCACACAGTGCTTTGCTAGGCGGCGAGCGGACGTGCAGCTTTGCTAGGCAGCGAAGGCTGAGGACGCTTTGCTAGGCGCTTTGCTAGGCGGCGAAGGCACGAAGCGATTGGGGAGGCGGCGAAGGCACACGGCGCTTTGCTGGGCGGCGAGGGCGAGAAGGCACGCAGCGCTTTCTTAGGCGGCGAGGCAGCGAAGGCACGCGCTGCTTTGCTAGGCGCCGAAGGCACGCAGCGCTTCCTTCGTTTGCGAGGCAGCGAAGAGATGGAGCGCTTTGCTTGTTGGCCAGGCAGCGAACAGGCGCCGTGCTTTGCTTTCTGCCAGGCAGCGAATACACGCAGCGCTCTGCTTTTTGGCGAGGCAGTGAACAGATGCAGCGTCTAGTTTGCGAGGCGGCCAAGAGACGCGGCGCTTTGCATGGTGGCGAGGCGGCGAGCAGATCGAGTGGTTTGCTTGTTGGTGAGGCAGCGAAGAGATGCAGCGGTTTGCTTGTTGGCGAGGCAGCGAAGAGATTCAGCAGTCTCCTTGTTTGTGACACAGCCAACATGCACAGTGGTTGCTCATTGTGCGAGGCAGCGAAGAGATGCAGCACCTTGCTTGTGCACCAGGTGGTGCAGTGGCATCGCGGATGGCTTTTTGGCGTGGAGGCGAAGCGAGGCAGCACTTTGCTAGTTGGCGAGGCAGCGCAGAGACGCAGCAGTCTGCTTGTTTGTGAGACAGCCAACATGCCCAGTGGTTAGCTCTTGTGCGAGGCAGCGAATGACCGCCGAGCAAATCGCTTTGTGCGTTCGCCGCCTCGCTGCCTAGCAAAGCGTCGTCTGCCTTGGGCGCCTAGCAAAGCTGCGCGTGCCGTCGCCGTCAAGCAAAGCGCCGTGTTCCTTGGGCGCCTAGCAAGGAACTGCCTGCGTTCGGCGCCTCGCCGCATCGCAGCCTAGCAAAGCGCTGCGTGCCTTCGCCGCCTCACACAGCGCGGCGTGCCTTCGCCGCCTGGCAGAGCAGCGCGTGCCTTCGCCGCCTCGCCGCCTGAGAAAGCGCTGCGTGCCTTCTCGCCCTCGCCGCCTAGCAAAGCGCCGTGTCCCTTCACCGCCTCGCCGCCTAGCAAAGCTCCGCGTGCCGTCGCCGCCTAGCAAAGCGCCGTGTTCCTTCGGCGCCTAGCAAAGCAGCGCGTGCCTTCGCCGCCTCGCCGCCTGAGAAAGCGCTGCGTGCCTTTCGCCCTCGCCGCCCAACAAAGCGCCGTGTCCCTTCACCGCCTCCCCAATCGCTTCGGCCCTTCGCCGCCCAGCAAAGCGCTGCTTGCCTTCGCCGCCTCACACACCGCTGCGTCCCTTCGCCGCCTCGCCGCTTAGCAAACGCCGTAGTAGCGCCGAAGGCACACGGCGCTTTTGTAGGCGCCCAAGGCACGTGGCGCTTTGCTAAGCACCGAGGCAGCGAAGGCACGCAGCGATCTGATCGTGGTGGACGGGCTCGGGCGCCTTGCTAGGCGGCGAGGCGGCGAAGGCACGCAGCGCTTTGCCAGGCGCCCAAGGACGCAGCGCTGTGCGAGGCGGCGAGGGCACGCAGTGCTTTGCCAGGCGCCCAAGGCACGCAGCGCTCTAGGAGGCGGCGAGGGCACACAGTGCTTTGCTAGGCGGCGAGCGGACGTGGAGCTTTGCTAGGCAGCGAAGGCTGAGGACGCTTTGCTAGGCGCTTTGCTAGGCGGCGAAGGCACGAAGCGATTGGGGAGGCGGCGAAGGCACACGGCGCTTTGCTAGGCGGCGAGGGCGAGAAGGCACGCAGCGCTCTCTTAGGCGGCGAGGCAGCGAAGGCACGCGCTGCTTTGCTCGGCGCCGAAGGCACGCAGCGCTTCCTTCGTTTGCGAGGCAGCGAAGAGATGGAGCGCTTTGCTTGTTGGCCAGGCAGCGAACAGGCGCTGTGCTTTGCTTTCTGCCACTCAGCGAATACACGCAGCGCTCTGCTTTTTGGCGAGGCAGTGAACAGATGCAGCGTCTAGTTTGCGAGGCGGCCAAGAGACGCGGCGCTTTGCATGGTGGCGAGGCGGCGAGCAGATCGAGTGGTTTGCTTGTTGGTGAGGCAGCGAAGAGATGCAGCGGTTTGCTTGTTGGCGAGGCAGCGAAGAGATTCAGCAGTCTCCTTGTTTGTGACACAGCCAACATGCACAGTGGTTGCTCATTGTGCGAGGCAGCGAAGAGATGCAGCACCTTGCTTGTGCACCAGGTGGTGCAGTGGCATCGCGGATGGCTTTTTGGCGTGGAGGCGAAGCGAGGCAGCACTTTGCTAGTTGGCGAGGCAGCGCAGAGACGCAGCAGTCTGCTTGCTTGTGAGACAGCCAACATGCACAGTGGTTAGCTCTTGTGCGAGGCAGCGAATGACCGCCGAGCAAATCGCTTTGTGCGTTCGCCGCCTCGCTGCCTAGCAAAGCGTCGTCTGCCTTGGGCGCCTAGCAAAGCTGCGCGTGCCGTCGCCGTCAAGCAAAGCGCCGTGTTCCTTGGGCGCCTAGCAAGGAACTGCCTGCGTTCGGCGCCTCGCCGCATCGCAGCCTAGCAAAGCGCTGCGTGCCTTCGGCGGCTGGCAAAGCCGTGCGTGCCTTCGCCGCCTCACACAGCGCGGCGTGCCTTCGCCGCCTGGCAGAGCAGCGCGTGCCTTCGCCGCCTCGCCGCCTGAGAAAGCGCTGCGTGCCTTCTCGCCCTCGCCGCCTAGCAAAGCAGCGCGTGCCTTCGCCGCCTCGCCGCCTAGCAAAGCTGCGCGTGCCGTCGCCGCCTAGCAAAGCGCCGTGTTCCTTCGGCGCCTAGCAAAGCAGCGCGTGCCTTCGCCGCCTGAGAAAGCGCTGCGTGCCTTTCGCCCTCGCCGCCTAGCAAAGCGCCGTGTCCCTTCACCGCCTCGCCGCCTAGCAAAGCTCCGCGTGCCGTCGCCGCCTAGCAAAGCGCCGTGTTCCTTCGGCGCCTAGCAAAGCAGCGCGTGCCTTCGCCGCCTCGCCGCCTAAGAAAGCGCTGCGTGCCTTTCGCCCTCGCCGCCCAACAAAGCGCCGTGACCCTTCACCGCCTCCCCAATCTCTTCGGCCCTTCGCCGCCCAGCAAAGCGCTGCTTGCCTTCGCCGCCTCACACACCGCTGCGTCCCTTCGCCGCCTCGCCGCTTAGCAAACGCCGTAGTAGCGCCGAAGGCACACGGCGCTTTTGTAGGCGCCCAAGGCACGTGGCGCTTTGCTAAGCACCGAGGCAGCGAAGGCACGCAGCGATCTGATCGTGGTGGACGGGCTCGGGCGCCTTGCTAGGCGGCGAGGCGGCGAAGGCACGCAGCGCTTTGCCAGGCGCCCAAGGACGCAGCGCTGTGCGAGGCGGCGAGGGCACGCAGTGCTTTGCCAGGCGCCCAAGGCACGCAGCGCTCTAGGAGGCGGCGAGGGCACACAGTGCTTTGCTAGGCGGCGAGCGGACGTGGAGCTTTGCTAGGCAGCGAAGGCTGAGGACGCTTTGCTAGGCGCTTTGCTAGGCGGCGAAGGCACGAAGCGATTGGGGAGGCGGCGAAGGCACACGGCGCTTTGCTAGGCGGCGAGGGCGAGAAGGCACGCAGCGCTCTCTTAGGCGGCGAGGCAGCGAAGGCACGCGCTGCTTTGCTCGGCGCCGAAGGCACGCAGCGCTTCCTTCGTTTGCGAGGCAGCGAAGAGATGGAGCGCTTTGCTTGTTGGCCAGGCAGCGAACAGGCGCTGTGCTTTGCTTTCTGCCACTCAGCGAATACACGCAGCGCTCTGCTTTTTGGCGAGGCAGTGAACAGATGCAGCGTCTAGTTTGCGAGGCGGCCAAGAGACGCGGCGCTTTGCATGGTGGCGAGGCGGCGAGCAGATCGAGTGGTTTGCTTGTTGGTGAGGCAGCGAAGAGATGCAGCGGTTTGCTTGTTGGCGAGGCAGCGAAGAGATTCAGCAGTCTCCTTGTTTGTGACACAGCCAACATGCACAGTGGTTGCTCATTGTGCGAGGCAGCGAAGAGATGCAGCACCTTGCTTGTGCACCAGGTGGTGCAGTGGCATCGCGGATGGCTTTTTGGCGTGGAGGCGAAGCGAGGCAGCACTTTGCTAGTTGGCGAGGCAGCGCAGAGACGCAGCAGTCTGCTTGCTTGTGAGACAGCCAACATGCACAGTGGTTAGCTCTTGTGCGAGGCAGCGAATGACCGCCGAGCAAATCGCTTTGTGCGTTCGCCGCCTCGCTGCCTAGCAAAGCGTCGTCTGCCTTGGGCGCCTAGCAAAGCTGCGCGTGCCGTCGCCGTCAAGCAAAGCGCCGTGTTCCTTGGGCGCCTAGCAAGGAACTGCCTGCGTTCGGCGCCTCGCCGCATCGCAGCCTAGCAAAGCGCTGCGTGCCTTCGGCGGCTGGCAAAGCCGTGCGTGCCTTCGCCGCCTCACACAGCGCGGCGTGCCTTCGCCGCCTGGCAGAGCAGCGCGTGCCTTCGCCGCCTCGCCGCCTGAGAAAGCGCTGCGTGCCTTCTCGCCCTCGCCGCCTAGCAAAGCAGCGCGTGCCTTCGCCGCCTCGCCGCCTAGCAAAGCTGCGCGTGCCGTCGCCGCCTAGCAAAGCGCCGTGTTCCTTCGGCGCCTAGCAAAGCAGCGCGTGCCTTCGCCGCCTGAGAAAGCGCTGCGTGCCTTTCGCCCTCGCCGCCTAGCAAAGCGCCGTGTCCCTTCACCGCCTCGCCGCCTAGCAAAGCTCCGCGTGCCGTCGCCGCCTAGCAAAGCGCCGTGTTCCTTCGGCGCCTAGCAAAGCAGCGCGTGCCTTCGCCGCCTCGCCGCCTAAGAAAGCGCTGCGTGCCTTTCGCCCTCGCCGCCCAACAAAGCGCCGTGACCCTTCACCGCCTCCCCAATCTCTTCGGCCCTTCGCCGCCCAGCAAAGCGCTGCTTGCCTTCGCCGCCTCACACACCGCTGCGTCCCTTCGCCGCCTCGCCGCTTAGCAAACGCCGTAGTAGCGCCGAAGGCACACGGCGCTTTTGTAGGCGCCCAAGGCACGTGGCGCCTTGCTAAGCAGCGAGGCAGCGAAGGCACGCAGCCATTTGATCGTGGTCGACGGGCTCGGGCGCCTTGTTAGGCGGCGAGGCGGCGAAGGCACGCAGCGCTTTGCCAGGCGCCCAAGGACGCAGCGCTGTGCGAGGCGGCGAGGGCACGCAGTGCTTTGCCAGGCGCCCAAGGCACGCAGCGCTTTGCCAGGCGCCCAAGGCACGCAGCGCTCTAGGAGGCGGCGAGGGCACACAGTGCTTTGCTAGGCGGCGAGCGGACGTGCAGCTTTGCTAGGCAGCGAAGGCTGAGGACGCTTTGCTAGGCGCTTTGCTAGGCGGCGAAGGCACGAAGCGATTGGGGAGGCGGCGAAGGCACACGGCGCTTTGCTGGGCGGCGAGGGCGAGAAGGCACGCAGCGCTTTCTTAGGCGGCGAGGCAGCGAAGGCACGCGCTGCTTTGCTAGGCGCCGAAGGCACGCAGCGCTTCCTTCGTTTGCGAGGCAGCGAAGAGATGGAGCGCTTTGCTTGTTGGCCAGGCAGCGAACAGGCGCCGTGCTTTGCTTTCTGCCAGGCAGCGAATACACGCAGCGCTCTGCTTTTTGGCGAGGCAGTGAACAGATGCAGCGTCTAGTTTGCGAGGCGGCCAAGAGACGCGGCGCTTTGCATGGTGGCGAGGCGGCGAGCAGATCGAGTGGTTTGCTTGTTGGTGAGGCAGCGAAGAGATGCAGCGGTTTGCTTGTTGGCGAGGCAGCGAAGAGATTCAGCAGTCTCCTTGTTTGTGACACAGCCAACATGCACAGTGGTTGCTCATTGTGCGAGGCAGCGAAGAGATGCAGCACCTTGCTTGTGCACCAGGTGGTGCAGTGGCATCGCGGATGGCTTTTTGGCGTGGAGGCGAAGCGAGGCAGCACTTTGCTAGTTGGCGAGGCAGCGCAGAGACGCAGCAGTCTGCTTGTTTGTGAGACAGCCAACATGCACAGTGGTTAGCTCTTGTGCGAGGCAGCGAATGACCGCCGAGCAAATCGCTTTGTGCGTTCGCCGCCTCGCTGCCTAGCAAAGCGTCGTCTGCCTTGGGCGCCTAGCAAAGCTGCGCGTGCCGTCGCCGTCAAGCAAAGCGCCGTGTTCCTTGGGCGCCTAGCAAGGAACTGCCTGCGTTCGGCGCCTCGCCGCATCGCAGCCTAGCAAAGCGCTGCGTGCCTTCGCCGCCTCACACAGCGCGGCGTGCCTTCGCCGCCTGGCAGAGCAGCGCGTGCCTTCGCCGCCTCGCCGCCTGAGAAAGCGCTGCGTGCCTTCTCGCCCTCGCCGCCTAGCAAAGCGCCGTGTCCCTTCACCGCCTCGCCGCCTAGCAAAGCTCCGCGTGCCGTCGCCGCCTAGCAAAGCGCCGTGTTCCTTCGGCGCCTAGCAAAGCAGCGCGTGCCTTCGCCGCCTCGCCGCCTGAGAAAGCGCTGCGTGCCTTTCGCCCTCGCCGCCCAACAAAGCGCCGTGTCCCTTCACCGCCTCCCCAATCGCTTCGGCCCTTCGCCGCCCAGCAAAGCGCTGCTTGCCTTCGCCGCCTCACACACCGCTGCGTCCCTTCGCCGCCTCGCCGCTTAGCAAACGCCGTAGTAGCGCCGAAGGCACACGGCGCTTTTGTAGGCGCCCAAGGCACGTGGCGCTTTGCTAAGCACCGAGGCAGCGAAGGCACGCAGCGATCTGATCGTGGTGGACGGGCTCGGGCGCCTTGCTAGGCGGCGAGGCGGCGAAGGCACGCAGCGCTTTGCCAGGCGCCCAAGGACGCAGCGCTGTGCGAGGCGGCGAGGGCACGCAGTGCTTTGCCAGGCGCCCAAGGCACGCAGCGCTCTAGGAGGCGGCGAGGGCACACAGTGCTTTGCTAGGCGGCGAGCGGACGTGGAGCTTTGCTAGGCAGCGAAGGCTGAGGACGCTTTGCTAGGCGCTTTGCTAGGCGGCGAAGGCACGAAGCGATTGGGGAGGCGGCGAAGGCACACGGCGCTTTGCTAGGCGGCGAGGGCGAGAAGGCACGCAGCGCTCTCTTAGGCGGCGAGGCAGCGAAGGCACGCGCTGCTTTGCTAGGCGCCGAAGGCACGCAGCGCTTCCTTCGTTTGCGAGGCAGCGAAGAGATGGAGCGCTTTGCTTGTTGGCCAGGCAGCGAACAGGCGCTGTGCTTTGCTTTCTGCCACTCAGCGAATACACGCAGCGCTCTGCTTTTTGGCGAGGCAGTGAACAGATGCAGCGTTTAGTTTGCGAGGCGGCCAAGAGACGCGGCGCTTTGCATGGTGGCGAGGCGGCGAGCAGATCGAGTGGTTTGCTTGTTGGTGAGGCAGCGAAGAGATGCAGCGGTTTGCTTGTTGGCGAGGCAGCGAAGAGATTCAGCAGTCTCCTTGTTTGTGACACAGCCAACATGCACAGTGGTTGCTCATTGTGCGAGGCAGCGAAGAGATGCAGCACCTTGCTTGTGCACCAGGTGGTGCAGTGGCATCGCGGATGGCTTTTTGGCGTGGAGGCGAAGCGAGGCAGCACTTTGCTAGTTGGCGAGGCAGCGCAGAGACGCAGCAGTCTGCTTGTTTGTGAGACAGCCAACATGCACAGTGGTTAGCTCTTGTGCGAGGCAGCGAATGACCGCCGAGCAAATCGCTTTGTGCGTTCGCCGCCTCGCTGCCTAGCAAAGCGTCGTCTCCCTTGGGCGCCTAGCAAAGCTGCGCGTGCCGTCGCCGTCAAGCAAAGCGCCGTGTTCCTTGGGCGCCTAGCAAGGAATTGCCTGCGTTCGGCGCCTCACCGCATCGCAGCCTAGCAAAGCGCTGCGTGCCTTCGCCGCCTCACACAGCGCGGCGTGCCTTCGCCGCCTGGCAGAGCAGCGCGTGCCTTCGCCGCCTCGCCGCCTGAGAAAGCGCTGCGTGCCTTCTCGCCCTCGCCGCCTAGCAAAGCGCCGTGTCCCTTCACCGCCTCGCCGCCTAGCAAAGCTCCGCGTGCCGTCGCCGCCTAGCAAAGCGCCGTGTTCCTTCGGCGCCTAGCAAAGCAGCGCGTGCCTTCGCCGCCTCGCCGCCTCAGAAAGCGCTGCGTGCCTTTCGCCCTCGCCGCCCAACAAAGCGCCGTGTCCCTTCACCGCCTCCCCAATCGCTTCGGCCCTTCGCCGCCCAGCAAAGCGCTGCTTGCCTTCGCCGCCTCACACACCGCTGCGTCCCTTCGCCGCCTCGCCGCTTAGCAAACGCCGTAGTAGCGCCGAAGGCACACGGCGCTTTTGTAGGCGCCCAAGGCACGTGGCGCTTTGCTAAGCACCGAGGCAGCGAAGGCACGCAGCGATCTGATCGTGGTGGACGGGCTCGGGCGCCTTGCTAGGCGGCGAGGCGGCGAAGGCACGCAGCGCTTTGCCAGGCGCCCAAGGACGCAGCGCTGTGCGAGGCGGCGAAGGCACGCAGTGCTTTGCCAGGCGCCCAAGGCACGCAGCGCTTTGCCAGGCGCCCAAGGCACGCAGCGCTCTAGGAGGCGGCGAGGGCACACAGTGCTTTGCTAGGCGGCGAGCGGACGTGCAGCTTTGCTAGGCAGCGAAGGCTGAGGACGCTTTGCTAGGCGCTTTGCTAGGCGGCGAAGGCACGAAGCGATTGGGGAGGCGGCGAAGGCACACGGCGCTTTGCTAGGCGGCGAGGGCGAGAAGGCACGCAGCGCTTTCTTAGGCGGCGAGGCAGCGAAGGCACGCGCTGCTTTGCTAGGCGCCGAAGGCACGCAGCGCTTCCTTCGTTTGCGAGGCAGCGAAGAGATGGAGCGCTTTGCTTGTTGGCCAGGCAGCGAACAGGCGCTGTGCTTTGCTTTCTGCCACTCAGCGAATACACGCAGCGCTCTGCTTTTTGGCGAGGCAGTGAACAGATGCAGCGTCTAGTTTGCGAGGCGGCCAAGAGACGCGGCGCTTTGCATGGTGGCGAGGCGGCGAGCAGATCGAGTGGTTTGCTTGTTGGTGAGGCAGCGAAGAGATGCAGCGGTTTGCTTGTTGGCGAGGCAGCGAAGAGATTCAGCAGTCTCCTTGTTTGTGACACAGCCAACATGCACAGTGGTTGCTCATTGTGCGAGGCAGCGAAGAGATGCAGCACCTTGCTTGTGCACCAGGTGGTGCAGTGGCATCGCGGATGGCTTTTTGGCGTGGAGGCGAAGCGAGGCAGCACTTTGCTAGTTGGCGAGGCAGCGCAGAGACGCAGCAGTCTGCTTGTTTGTGAGACAGCCAACATGCACAGTGGTTAGCTCTTGTGCGAGGCAGCGAATGACCGCCGAGCAAATCGCTTTGTGCGTTCGCCGCCTCGCTGCCTAGCAAAGCGTCGTCTCCCTTGGGCGCCTAGCAAAGCTGCGCGTGCCGTCGCCGTCAAGCAAAGCGCCGTGTTCCTTGGGCGCCTAGCAAGGAACTGCCTGCGTTCGGCGCCTCGCCGCATCGCAGCCTAGCAAAGCGCTGCGTGCCTTCGCCGCCTCACACAGCGCGGCGTGCCTTCGCCGCCTGGCAGAGCAGCGCGTGCCTTCGCCGCCTCGCCGCCTGAGAAAGCGCTGCGTGCCTTCGCCGCCTCGCCGCCTAGCAAAGCTCCGCGTGCCGTCGCCGCCTAGCAAAGCGCCGTGTTCCTTCGGCGCCTAGCAAAGCAGCGCGTGCCTTCGCCGCCTCGCCGCCTAAGAAAGCGCTGCGTCCCTTTCGCCCTCGCCGCCCAACAAAGCGCCGTGTCCCTTCACCGCCTCCCCAATCGCTTCGTGCCTTCGGCGCCTAGCAAAGCGCTGCTTGCCTTCGCCGCCTCACACACCGCTGCGTCCCTTCGCCGCCTCGCCGCTTAGCAAACGCCGTAGTAGCGCCGAAGGCACACGGCGCTTTTGTAGGCGCCCAAGGCACGTGGCGCTTTGCTAAGCACCGAGGCAGCGAAGGCACGCAGCGATCTGATCGTGGTGGACGGGCTCGGGCGCCTTGCTAGGCGGCGAGGCGGCGAAGGCACGCAGCGCTTTGCCAGGCGCCCAAGGACGCAGCGCTGTGCGAGGCGGCGAGGGCACGCAGGGCTTTGCCAGGCGCCCAAGGCACGCAGCGCTCTAGGAGGCGGCGAGGGCACACAGTGCTTTGCTAGGCGGCGAGCAGACGTGGAGCTTTGCTAGGCAGCGAAGGCTGAGGACGCTTTGCTAGGCGCTTTGCTAGGCGGCGAAGGCACGAAGCGATTGGGGAGGCGGCGAAGGCACACGGCGCTTTGCTAGGCGGCGAGGGCGAGAAGGCACGCAGCGCTCTCTTAGGCGGCGAGGCAGCGAAGGCACGCGCTGCTTTGCTAGGCGCCGAAGGCACGCAGCGCTTCCTTCGTTTGCGAGGCAGCGAAGAGATGGAGCGCTTTGCTTGTTGGCCAGGCAGCGAACAGGCGCTGTGCTTTGCTTTCTGCCACTCAGCGAATACACGCAGCGCTCTGCTTTTTGGCGAGGCAGTGAACAGATGCAGCGTCTAGTTTGCGAGGCGGCCAAGAGACGCGGCGCTTTGCATGGTGGCGAGGCGGCGAGCAGATCGAGTGGTTTGCTTGTTGGTGAGGCAGCGAAGAGATGCAGCGGTTTGCTTGTTGGCGAGGCAGCGAAGAGATTCAGCAGTCTCCTTGTTTGTGACACAGCCAACATGCACAGTGGTTGCTCATTGTGCGAGGCAGCGAAGAGATGCAGCACCTTGCTTGTGCACCAGGTGGTGCAGTGGCATCGCGGATGGCTTTTTGGCGTGGAGGCGAAGCGAGGCAGCACTTTGCTAGTTGGCGAGGCAGCGCAGAGACGCAGCAGTCTGCTTGTTTGTGAGACAGCCAACATGCACAGTGGTTAGCTCTTGTGCGAGGCAGCGAATGACCGCCGAGCAAATCGCTTTGTGCGTTCGCCGCCTCGCTGCCTAGCAAAGCGTCGTCTCCCTTGGGCGCCTAGCAAAGCTGCGCGTGCCGTCGCCGTCAAGCAAAGCGCCGTGTTCCTTGGGCGCCTAGCAAGGAACTGCCTGCGTTCGGCGCCTCGCCGCATCGCAGCCTAGCAAAGCGCTGCGTGCCTTCGCCGCCTCACACAGCGCGGCGTGCCTTCGCCGCCTGGCAGAGCAGCGCGTGCCTTCGCCGCCTCGCCGCCTGAGAAAGCGCTGCGTGCCTTCTCGCCCTCGCCGCCTAGCAAAGCGCCGTGTCCCTTCACCGCCTCGCCGCCTAGCAAAGCTCCGCGTGCCGTCGCCGCCTAGCAAAGCGCCGTGTTCCTTCGGCGCCTAGCAAAGCAGCGCGTGCCTTCGCCGCCTCGCCGCCTCAGAAAGCGCTGCGTGCCTTTCGCCCTCGCCGCCCAACAAAGCGCCGTGTCCCTTCACCGCCTCCCCAATCGCTTCGGCCCTTCGCCGCCCAGCAAAGCGCTGCTTGCCTTCGCCGCCTCACACACCGCTGCGTCCCTTCGCCGCCTCGCCGCTTAGCAAACGCCGTAGTAGCGCCGAAGGCACACGGCGCTTTTGTAGGCGCCCAAGGCACGTGGCGCTTTGCTAAGCACCGAGGCAGCGAAGGCACGCAGCGATCTGATCGTGGTGGACGGGCTCGGGCGCCTTGCTAGGCGGCGAGGCGGCGAAGGCACGCAGCGCTTTGCCAGGCGCCCAAGGACGCAGCGCTGTGCGAGGCGGCGAGGGCACGCAGTGCTTTGCCAGGCGCCCAAGGCACGCAGCGCTCTAGGAGGCGGCGAGGGCACACAGTGCTTTGCTAGGCGGCGAGCGGACGTGCAGCTTTGCTAGGCAGCGAAGGCTGAGGACGCTTTGCTAGGCGCTTTGCTAGGCGGCGAAGGCACGAAGCGATTGGGGAGGCGGCGAAGGCACACGGCGCTTTGCTAGGCGGCGAGGGCGAGAAGGCACGCAGCGCTTTCTTAGGCGGCGAGGCAGCGAAGGCACGCGCTGCTTTGCTAGGCGCCGAAGGCACGCAGCGCTTCCTTCGTTTGCGAGGCAGCGAAGAGATGGAGCGCTTTGCTTGTTGGCCAGGCAGCGAACAGGCGCTGTGCTTTGCTTTCTGCCACTCAGCGAATACACGCAGCGCTCTGCTTTTTGGCGAGGCAGTGAACAGATGCAGCGTCTAGTTTGCGAGGCGGCCAAGAGACGCGGCGCTTTGCATGGTGGCGAGGCGGCGAGCAGATCGAGTGGTTTGCTTGTTGGTGAGGCAGCGAAGAGATGCAGCGGTTTGCTTGTTGGCGAGGCAGCGAAGAGATTCAGCAGTCTCCTTGTTTGTGACACAGCCAACATGCACAGTGGTTGCTCATTGTGCGAGGCAGCGAAGAG
This sequence comes from Apteryx mantelli, assembly GCF_036417845.1. Taxonomy (NCBI): domain Eukaryota; kingdom Metazoa; phylum Chordata; class Aves; order Apterygiformes; family Apterygidae; genus Apteryx; species Apteryx mantelli. The sequence goes on from NW_027118463.1 coordinate 428,094, forward strand.
ATGCAGCACCTTGCTTGTGCACCAGGTGGTGCAGTGGCATCGCGGATGGCTTTTTGGCGTGGAGGCGAAGCGAGGCAGCACTTTGCTAGTTGGCGAGGCAGCGCAGAGACGCAGCAGTCTGCTTGTTTGTGAGACAGCCAACATGCACAGTGGTTAGCTCTTGTGCGAGGCAGCGAATGACCGCCGAGCAAATCGCTTTGTGCGTTCGCCGCCTCGCTGCCTAGCAAAGCGTCGTCTCCCTTGGGCGCCTAGTAAAGCTGCGCGTGCCGTCGCCGTCAAGCAAAGCGCCGTGTTCCTTGGGCGCCTAGCAAGGAACTGCCTGCGTTCGGCGCCTCGCCGCATCGCAGCCTAGCAAAGCGCTGCGTGCCTTCGCCGCCTCACACAGCGCGGCGTGCCTTCGCCGCCTGGCAGAGCAGCGCGTGCCTTCGCCGCCTCGCCGCCTGAGAAAGCGCTGCGTGCCTTCTCGCCCTCGCCGCCTAGCAAAGCGCCGTGTCCCTTCACCGCCTCGCCGCCTAGCAAAGCTCCGCGTGCCGTCGCCGCCTAGCAAAGCGCCGTGTTCCTTCGGCGCCTAGCAAAGCAGCGCGTGCCTTCGCCGCCTCGCCGCCTCAGAAAGCGCTGCGTGCCTTTCGCCCTCGCCGCCCAACAAAGCGCCGTGTCCCTTCACCGCCTCCCCAATCGCTTCGGCCCTTCGCCGCCCAGCAAAGCGCTGCTTGCCTTCGCCGCCTCACACACCGCTGCGTCCCTTCGCCGCCTCGCCGCTTAGCAAACGCCGTAGTAGCGCCGAAGGCACACGGCGCTTTTGTAGGCGCCCAAGGCACGTGGCGCTTTGCTAAGCACCGAGGCAGCGAAGGCACGCAGCGATCTGATCGTGGTGGACGGGCTCGGGCGCCTTGCTAGGCGGCGAGGCGGCGAAGGCACGCAGCGCTTTGCCAGGCGCCCAAGGACGCAGCGCTGTGCGAGGCGGCGAGGGCACGCAGTGCTTTGCCAGGCGCCCAAGGCACGCAGCGCTCTAGGAGGCGGCGAGGGCACACAGTGCTTTGCTAGGCGGCGAGCGGACGTGGAGCTTTGCTAGGCAGCGAAGGCTGAGGACGCTTTGCTAGGCGCTTTGCTAGGCGGCGAAGGCACGAAGCGATTGGGGAGGCGGCGAAGGCACACGGCGCTTTGCTAGGCGGCGAGGGCGAGAAGGCACGCAGCGCTTTCTTAGGCGGCGAGGCAGCGAAGGCACGCGCTGCTTTGCTAGGCGCCGAAGGCACGCAGCGCTTCCTTCGTTTGCGAGGCAGCGAAGAGATGGAGCGCTTTGCTTGTTGGCCAGGCAGCGAACAGGCGCTGTGCTTTGCTTTCTGCCACTCAGCGAATACACGCAGCGCTCTGCTTTTTGGCGAGGCAGTGAACAGATGCAGCGTCTAGTTTGCGAGGCGGCCAAGAGACGCGGCGCTTTGCATGGTGGCGAGGCGGCGAGCAGATCGAGTGGTTTGCTTGTTGGTGAGGCAGCGAAGAGATGCAGCGGTTTGCTTGTTGGCGAGGCAGCGAAGAGATTCAGCAGTCTCCTTGTTTGTGACACAGCCAACATGCACAGTGGTTGCTCATTGTGCGAGGCAGCGAAGAGATGCAGCACCTTGCTTGTGCACCAGGTGGTGCAGTGGCATCGCGGATGGCTTTTTGGCGTGGAGGCGAAGCGAGGCAGCACTTTGCTAGTTGGCGAGGCAGCGCAGAGACGCAGCAGTCTGCTTGTTTGTGAGACAGCCAACATGCACAGTGGTTAGCTCTTGTGCGAGGCAGCGAATGACCGCCGAGCAAATCGCTTTGTGCGTTCGCCGCCTCGCTGCCTAGCAAAGCGTCGTCTCCCTTGGGCGCCTAGTAAAGCTGCGCGTGCCGTCGCCGTCAAGCAAAGCGCCGTGTTCCTTGGGCGCCTAGCAAGGAACTGCCTGCGTTCGGCGCCTCGCCGCATCGCAGCCTAGCAAAGCGCTGCGTGCCTTCGCCGCCTCACACAGCGCGGCGTGCCTTCGCCGCCTGGCAGAGCAGCGCGTGCCTTCGCCGCCTCGCCGCCTGAGAAAGCGCTGCGTGCCTTCTCGCCCTCGCCGCCTAGCAAAGCGCCGTGTCCCTTCACCGCCTCGCCGCCTAGCAAAGCTCCGCGTGCCGTCGCCGCCTAGCAAAGCGCCGTGTTCCTTCGGCGCCTAGCAAAGCAGCGCGTGCCTTCGCCGCCTCGCCGCCTCAGAAAGCGCTGCGTGCCTTTCGCCCTCGCCGCCCAACAAAGCGCCGTGTCCCTTCACCGCCTCCCCAATCGCTTCGGCCCTTCGCCGCCCAGCAAAGCGCTGCTTGCCTTCGCCGCCTCACACACCGCTGCGTCCCTTCGCCGCCTCGCCGCTTAGCAAACGCCGTAGTAGCGCCGAAGGCACACGGCGCTTTTGTAGGCGCCCAAGGCACGTGGCGCTTTGCTAAGCACCGAGGCAGCGAAGGCACGCAGCGATCTGATCGTGGTGGACGGGCTCGGGCGCCTTGCTAGGCGGCGAGGCGGCGAAGGCACGCAGCGCTTTGCCAGGCGCCCAAGGACGCAGCGCTGTGCGAGGCGGCGAGGGCACGCAGTGCTTTGCCAGGCGCCCAAGGCACGCAGCGCTCTAGGAGGCGGCGAGGGCACACAGTGCTTTGCTAGGCGGCGAGCGGACGTGCAGCTTTGCTAGGCAGCGAAGGCTGAGGACGCTTTGCTAGGCGCTTTGCTAGGCGGCGAAGGCACGAAGCGATTGGGGAGGCGGCGAAGGCACACGGCGCTTTGCTAGGCGGCGAGGGCGAGAAGGCACGCAGCGCTTTCTTAGGCGGCGAGGCAGCGAAGGCACGCGCTGCTTTGCTAGGCGCCGAAGGCACGCAGCGCTTCCTTCGTTTGCGAGGCAGCGAAGAGATGGAGCGCTTTGCTTGTTGGCCAGGCAGCGAACAGGCGCTGTGCTTTGCTTTCTGCCACTCAGCGAATACACGCAGCGCTCTGCTTTTTGGCGAGGCAGTGAACAGATGCAGCGTCTAGTTTGCGAGGCGGCCAAGAGACGCGGCGCTTTGCATGGTGGCGAGGCGGCGAGCAGATCGAGTGGTTTGCTTGTTGGTGAGGCAGCGAAGAGATGCAGCGGTTTGCTTGTTGGCGAGGCAGCGAAGAGATTCAGCAGTCTCCTTGTTTGTGACACAGCCAACATGCACAGTGGTTGCTCATTGTGCGAGGCAGCGAAGAGATGCAGCACCTTGCTTGTGCACCAGGTGGTGCAGTGGCATCGCGGATGGCTTTTTGGCGTGGAGGCGAAGCGAGGCAGCACTTTGCTAGTTGGCGAGGCAGCGCAGAGACGCAGCAGTCTGCTTGTTTGTGAGACAGCCAACATGCACAGTGGTTAGCTCTTGTGCGAGGCAGCGAATGACCGCCGAGCAAATCGCTTTGTGCGTTCGCCGCCTCGCTGCCTAGCAAAGCGTCGTCTCCCTTGGGCGCCTAGCAAAGCTGCGCGTGCCGTCGCCGTCAAGCAAAGCGCCGTGTTCCTTGGGCGCCTAGCAAGGAACTGCCTGCGTTCGGCGCCTCGCCGCTTCGCAGCCTAGCAAAGCGCTGCGTGCCTTCGCCGCCTCACACAGCGCGGCGTGCCTTCGCCGCCTGGCAGAGCAGCGCGTGCCTTCGCCGCCTCGCCGCCTGAGAAAGCGCTGCGTGCCTTCTCGCCCTCGCCGCCTAGCAAAGCGCCGTGTCCCTTCACCGCCTCGCCGCCTAGCAAAGCTCCGCGTGCCGTCGCCGCCTAGCAAAGCGCCGTGTTCCTTCGGCGCCTAGCAAAGCAGCGCGTGCCTTCGCCGCCTCAGAAAGCGCTGCGTGCCTTTCGCCCTCGCCGCCCAACAAAGCGCCGTGTCCCTTCACCGCCTCCCCAATCGCTTCGGCCCTTCGCCGCCCAGCAAAGCGCTGCTTGCCTTCGCCGCCTCACACACCGCTGCGTCCCTTCGCCGCCTCGCCGCTTAGCAAACGCCGTAGTAGCGCCGAAGGCACACGGCGCTTTTGTAGGCGCCCAAGGCACGTGGCGCTTTGCTAAGCACCGAGGCAGCGAAGGCACGCAGCGATCTGATCGTGGTGGACGGGCTCGGGCGCCTTGCTAGGCGGCGAGGCGGCGAAGGCACGCAGCGCTTTGCCAGGCGCCCAAGGACGCAGCGCTGTGCGAGGCGGCGAAGGCACGCAGTGCTTTGCCAGGCGCCCAAGGCACGCAGCGCTTTGCCAGGCGCCCAAGGCACGCAGCGCTCTAGGAGGCGGCGAGGGCACACAGTGCTTTGCTAGGCGGCGAGCGGACGTGCAGCTTTGCTAGGCAGCGAAGGCTGAGGACGCTTTGCTAGGCGCTTTGCTAGGCGGCGAAGGCACGAAGCGATTGGGGAGGCGGCGAAGGCACACGGCGCTTTGCTAGGCGGCGAGGGCGAGAAGGCACGCAGCGCTTTCTTAGGCGGCGAGGCAGCGAAGGCACGCGCTGCTTTGCTAGGCGCCGAAGGCACGCAGCGCTTCCTTCGTTTGCGAGGCAGCGAAGAGATGGAGCGCTTTGCTTGTTGGCCAGGCAGCGAACAGGCGCTGTGCTTTGCTTTCTGCCACTCAGCGAATACACGCAGCGCTCTGCTTTTTGGCGAGGCAGTGAACAGATGCAGCGTCTAGTTTGCGAGGCGGCCAAGAGACGCGGCGCTTTGCATGGTGGCGAGGCGGCGAGCAGATCGAGTGGTTTGCTTGTTGGTGAGGCAGCGAAGAGATGCAGCGGTTTGCTTGTTGGCGAGGCAGCGAAGAGATTCAGCAGTCTCCTTGTTTGTGACACAGCCAACATGCACAGTGGTTGCTCATTGTGCGAGGCAGCGAAGAGATGCAGCACCTTGCTTGTGCACCAGGTGGTGCAGTGGCATCGCGGATGGCTTTTTGGCGTGGAGGCGAAGCGAGGCAGCACTTTGCTAGTTGGCGAGGCAGCGCAGAGACGCAGCAGTCTGCTTGTTTGTGAGACAGCCAACATGCACAGTGGTTAGCTCTTGTGCGAGGCAGCGAATGACCGCCGAGCAAATCGCTTTGTGCGTTCGCCGCCTCGCTGCCTAGCAAAGCGTCGTCTCCCTTGGGCGCCTAGCAAAGCTGCGCGTGCCGTCGCCGTCAAGCAAAGCGCCGTGTTCCTTGGGCGCCTAGCAAGGAACTGCCTGCGTTCGGCGCCTCGCCGCTTCGCAGCCTAGCAAAGCGCTGCGTGCCTTCGCCGCCTCACACAGCGCGGCGTGCCTTCGCCGCCTGGCAGAGCAGCGCGTGCCTTCGCCGCCTCGCCGCCTGAGAAAGCGCTGCGTGCCTTCTCGCCCTCGCCGCCTAGCAAAGCGCCGTGTCCCTTCACCGCCTCGCCGCCTAGCAAAGCTCCGCGTGCCGTCGCCGCCTAGCAAAGCGCCGTGTTCCTTCGGCGCCTAGCAAAGCAGCGCGTGCCTTCGCCGCCTCAGAAAGCGCTGCGTGCCTTTCGCCCTCGCCGCCCAACAAAGCGCCGTGTCCCTTCACCGCCTCCCCAATCGCTTCGGCCCTTCGCCGCCCAGCAAAGCGCTGCTTGCCTTCGCCGCCTCACACACCGCTGCGTCCCTTCGCCGCCTCGCCGCTTAGCAAACGCCGTAGTAGCGCCGAAGGCACACGGCGCTTTTGTAGGCGCCCAAGGCACGTGGCGCTTTGCTAAGCACCGAGGCAGCGAAGGCACGCAGCGATCTGATCGTGGTGGACGGGCTCGGGCGCCTTGCTAGGCGGCGAGGCGGCGAAGGCACGCAGCGCTTTGCCAGGCGCCCAAGGACGCAGCGCTGTGCGAGGCGGCGAGGGCACGCAGTGCTTTGCCAGGCGCCCAAGGCACGCAGCGCTTTGCCAGGCGCCCAAGGCACGCAGCGCTCTAGGAGGCGGCGAGGGCACACAGTGCTTTGCTAGGCGGCGAGCGGACGTGCAGCTTTGCTAGGCAGCGAAGGCTGAGGACGCTTTGCTAGGCGCTTTGCTAGGCGGCGAAGGCACGAAGCGATTGGGGAGGCGGCGAAGGCACACGGCGCTTTGCTAGGCGGCGAGGGCGAGAAGGCACGCAGCGCTCTCTTAGGCGGCGAGGCAGCGAAGGCACGCGCTGCTTTGCTAGGCGGCGAGGCAGCGAAGGCACGCGCTGCTTTGCTAGGCGCCGAAGGCACGCAGCGCTTCCTTCGTTTGCGAGGCAGCGAAGAGATGGAGCGCTTTGCTTGTTGGCCAGGCAGCGAACAGGCGCTGTGCTTTGCTTTCTGCCACTCAGCGAATACACGCAGCGCTCTGCTTTTTGGCGAGGCAGTGAACAGATGCAGCGTCTAGTTTGCGAGGCGGCCAAGAGACGCGGCGCTTTGCATGGTGGCGAGGCGGCGAGCAGATCGAGTGGTTTGCTTGTTGGTGAGGCAGCGAAGAGATGCAGCGGTTTGCTTGTTGGCGAGGCAGCGAAGAGATTCAGCAGTCTCCTTGTTTGTGACACAGCCAACATGCACAGTGGTTGCTCATTGTGCGAGGCAGCGAAGAGATGCAGCACCTTGCTTGTGCAGCAGGTGGTGCAGTGGCATCGCGGATGGCTTTTTGGCGTGGAGGCGAAGCGAGGCAGCACTTTGCTAGTTGGCGAGGCAGCGCAGAGACGCAGCAGTCTGCTTGTTTGTGAGACAGCCAACATGCACAGTGGTTAGCTCTTGTGCGAGGCAGCGAATGACCGCCGAGCAAATCGCTTTGTGCGTTCGCCGCCTCGCTGCCTAGCAAAGCGTCGTCTGCCTTGGGCGCCTAGCAAAGCTGCGCGTGCCGTCGCCGTCAAGCAAAGCGCCGTGTTCCTTGGGCGCCTAGCAAGGAACTGCCTGCGTTCGGCGCCTCGCCGCATCGCAGCCTAGCAAAGCGCTGCGTGCCTTCGCCGCCTCACACAGCGCGGCGTGCCTTCGCCGCCTGGCAGAGCAGCGCGTGCCTTCGCCGCCTCGCCGCCTGAGAAAGCGCTGCGTGCCTTCTCGCCCTCGCCGCCTAGCAAAGCGCCGTGTCCCTTCACCGCCTCGCCGCCTAGCAAAGCTCCGCGTGCCGTCGCCGCCTAGCAAAGCGCCGTATTCCTTCGGCGCCTAGCAAAGCAGCGCGTGCCTTCGCCGCCTCGCCGCCTCAGAAAGCGCTGCGTGCCTTTCGCCCTCGCCGCCCAACAAAGCGCCGTGTCCCTTCACCGCCTCCCCAATCGCTTCGGCCCTTCGCCGCCCAGCAAAGCGCTGCTTGCCTTCGCCGCCTCACACACCGCTGCGTCCCTTCGCCGCCTCGCCGCTTAGCAAACGCCGTAGTAGCGCCGAAGGCACACGGCGCTTTTGTAGGCGCCCAAGGCACGTGGCGCTTTGCTAAGCACCGAGGCAGCGAAGGCACGCAGCGATCTGATCGTGGTGGACGGGCTAGGGCGCCTTGCTAGGCGGCGAGGCGGCGAAGGCACGCAGCGCTTTGCCAGGCGCCCAAGGACGCAGCGCTGTGCAAGGCGGCGAGGGCACGCAGTGCTTTGCCAGGCGCCCAAGGCACGCAGCGCTTTGCCAGGCGCCCAAGGCACGCAGCGCTCTAGGAGGCGGCGCGGGCACACAGTGTTTTGCTAGGCGGCGAGCAGACGTGGAACTTTGCTAGGCAGCAAAGGCTGAGGACGCTTTGCTAGGCGCTTTGCTAGGCGGCGAAGGCACGAAGCGATTGGGGAGGCGGCGAAGGCACACGGCGCTTTGCTAGGCGGCGAGGGCGAGAAGGCACGCAGCGCTCTCTTAGGCGGCGAGGCAGCGAAGGCACGCGCTGCTTTGCTAGGCGCCGAAGGCACGCAGCGCTTCCTTCGTTTGCGAGGCAGCGAAGAGATGGAGCGCTTTGCTTGTTGGCCAGGCAGCGAACAGGCGCTGTGCTTTGCTTTCTGCCACTCAGCGAATACACGCAGCGCTCTGCTTTTTGGCGAGGCAGTGAACAGATGCAGCGTTTAGTTTGCGAGGCGGCCAAGAGACGCGGCGCTTTGCATGGTGGCGAGGCGGCGAGCAGATCGAGTGGTTTGCTTGTTGGTGAGGCAGCGAAGAGATGCAGCGGTTTGCTTGTTGGCGAGGCAGCGAAGAGATTCAGCAGTCTCCTTGTTTGTGACACAGCCAACATGCACAGTGGTTGCTCATTGTGCGAGGCAGCGAAGAGATGCAGCACCTTGCTTGTGCACCAGGTGGTGCAGTGGCATCGCGGATGGCTTTTTGGCGTGGAGGCGAAGCGAGGCAGCACTTTGCTAGTTGGCGAGGCAGCGCAGAGACGCAGCAGTCTGCTTGTTTGTGAGACAGCCAACATGCACAGTGGTTAGCTCTTGTGCGAGGCAGCGAATGACCGCCGAGCAAATCGCTTTGTGCGTTCGCCGCCTCGCTGCCTAGCAAAGCGTCGTCTGCCTTGGGCGCCTAGCAAAGCTGCGCGTGCCGTCGCCGTCAAGCAAAGCGCCGTGTTCCTTGGGCGCCTAGCAAGGAACTGCCTGCGTTCGGCGCCTCGCCGCATCGCAGCCTAGCAAAGCCGTGCGTGCCTTCGGCGGCTGGCAAAGCCGTGCGTGCCTTCGCCGCCTCACACAGCGCGGCGTGCCTTCGCCGCCTGGCAGAGCAGCGCGTGCCTTCGCCGCCTCGCCGCCTGAGAAAGCGCTGCGTGCCTTCTCGCCCTCGCCGCCTAGCAAAGTGCCGTGTCCCTTCACCGCCTCGCCGCCTAGCAAAGCTCCGCGTGCCGTCGCCGCCTAGCAAAGCGCCGTGTTCCTTCGGCGCCTAGCAAAGCAGCGCGTGCCTTCGCCGCCTCACACACCGCTGCGTCCCTTCGCCGCCTCGCCGCTTAGCAAACGCCGTAGTAGCGCCGAAGGCACACGGCGCTTTTGTAGGCGCCCAAGGCACGTGGCGCTTTGCTAAGCACCGAGGCAGCGAAGGCACGCAGCGATCTGATCGTGGTGGACGGGCTAGGGCGCCTTGCTAGGCGGCGAGGCGGCGAAGGCACGCAGCGCTTTGCCAGGCGCCCAAGGACGCAGCGCTGTGCGAGGCGGCGAGGGCACGCAGTGCTTTGCCAGGCGCCCAAGGCACGCAGCGCTTTGCCAGGCGCCCAAGGCACGCAGCGCTCTAGGAGGCGGCGAGGGCACACAGTGCTTTGCTAGGCGTCGAGCAGACGTGCAGCTTTGCTAGGCAGCGAAGGCTGAGGACGCTTTGCTAGGCGGCGAAGGCACGAAGCGATTGGGGAGGCGGCGAAGGCACACGGCGCTTTGCTAGGCGGCGAGGGCGAGAAGGCACGCAGCGCTCTCTTAGGCGGCGAGGCAGCGAAGGCACGCGCTGCTTTGCTAGGCGCCGAAGGCACGCAGCGCTTCCTTCGTTTGCGAGGCAGCGAAGAGATGGAGCGCTTTGCTTGTTGGCCAGGCAGCGAACAGGCGCTGTGCTTTGCTTTCTGCCACTCAGCGAATACACGCAGCGCTCTGCTTTTTGGCGAGGCAGTGAACAGATGCAGCGTCTAGTTTGCGAGGCGGCCAAGAGACGCGGCGCTTTGCATGGTGGCGAGGCGGCGAGCAGATCGAGTGGTTTGCTTGTTGGTGAGGCAGCGAAGAGATGCAGCGGTTTGCTTGTTGGCGAGGCAGCGAAGAGATTCAGCAGTCTCCTTGTTTGTGACACAGCCAACATGCACAGTGGTTGCTCATTGTGCGAGGCAGCGAAGAGATGCAGCACCTTGCTTGTGCACCAGGTGGTGCAGTGGCATCGCGGATGGCTTTTTGGCGTGGAGGCGAAGCGAGGCAGCACTTTGCTAGTTGGCGAGGCAGCGCAGAGACGCAGCAGTCTGCTTGTTTGTGAGACAGCCAACATGCACAGTGGTTAGCTCTTGTGCGAGGCAGCGAATGACCGCCGAGCAAATCGCTTTGTGCGTTCGCCGCCTCGCTGCCTAGCAAAGCGTCGTCTGCCTTGGGCGCCTAGCAAAGCTGCGCGTGCCGTCGCCGTCAAGCAAAGCGCCGTGTTCCTTGGGCGCCTAGCAAGGAACTGCCTGCGTTCGGCGCCTCGCCGCTTCGCAGCCTAGCAAAGCGCTGCGTGCCTTCGCCGCCTCACACAGCGCTGCGTGCCTTCGCCGCCTCACACAGCGCGGCGTGCCTTCGCCGCCTGGCAGAGCAGCGCGTGCCTTCGCCGCCTCGCCGCCTCAGAAAGCGCTGCGTGCCTTCTCGCCCTCGCCGCCTAGCAAAGCGCCGTGTCCCTTCACCGCCTCGCCGCCTAGCAAAGCTCCGCGTGCCGTCGCCGCCTAGCAAAGCGCCGTGTTCCTTCGGCGCCTAGCAAAGCAGCGCGTGCCTTCGCCGCCTCAGAAAGCGCTGCGTGCCTTTCGCCCTCGCCGCACAACAAAGCGCCGTGTCCCTTCACCGCCTCCCCAATCGCTTCGGCCCTTCGCCGCCCAGCAAAGCGCTGCTTGCCTTCGCCGCCTCACACACCGCTGCGTCCCTTCGCCGCCTCGCCGCTTAGCAAACGCCGTAGTAGCGCCGAAGGCACACGGCGCTTTTGTAGGCGCCCAAGGCACGTGGCGCTTTGCTAAGCACCGAGGCAGCGAAGGCACGCAGCGATCTGATCGTGGTGGACGGGCTCGGGCGCCTTGCTAGGCGGCGAGGCGGCGAAGGCACGCAGCGCTTTGCCAGGCGCCCAAGGACGCAGCGCTGTGCGAGGCGGCGAAGGCACGCAGCGCTTTGCCAGGCGCCCAAGGCACGCAGCGCTCTAGGAGGCGGCGAGGGCACACAGTGCTTTGCTAGGCGGCGAGCGGACGTGCAGCTTTGCTAGGCAGCGAAGGCTGAGGACGCTTTGCTAGGCGCTTTGCTAGGCGGCGAAGGCACGAAGCGATTGGGGAGGCGGCGAAGGCACACGGCGCTTTGCTAGGCGGCGAGGGCGAGAAGGCACGCAGCGCTTTCTTAGGCGGCGAGGCAGCGAAGGCACGCGCTGCTTTGCTAGGCGCCGAAGGCACGCAGCGCTTCCTTCGTTTGCGAGGCAGCGAAGAGATGGAGCGCTTTGCTTGTTGGCCAGGCAGCGAACAGGCGCTGTGCTTTGCTTTCTGCCACTCAGCGAATACACGCAGCGCTCTGCTTTTCGGCGAGGCAGTGAACAGATGCAGCGTCTAGTTTGCGAGGCGGCCAAGAGACGCGGCGCTTTGCATGGTGGCGAGGCGGCGAGCAGATCGAGTGGTTTGCTTGTTGGTGAGGCAGCGAAGAGATGCAGCGGTTTGCTTGTTGGCGAGGCAGCGAAGAGATTCAGCAGTCTCCTTGTTTGTGACACAGCCAACATGCACAGTGGTTGCTCATTGTGCGAGGCAGCGAAGAGATGCAGCACCTTGCTTGTGCACCAGGTGGTGCAGTGGCATCGCGGATGGCTTTTTGGCGTGGAGGCGAAGCGAGGCAGCACTTTGCTAGTTGGCGAGGCAGCGCAGAGACGCAGCAGTCTGCTTGTTTGTGAGACAGCCAACATGCACAGTGGTTAGCTCTTGTGCGAGGCAGCGAATGACCGCCGAGCAAATCGCTTTGTGCGTTCGCCGCCTCGCTGCCTAGCAAAGCGTCGTCTCCCTTGGGCGCCTAGCAAAGCTGCGCGTGCCGTCGCCGTCAAGCAAAGCGCCGTGTTCCTTGGGCGCCTAGCAAGGAACTGCCTGCGTTCGGCGCCTCGCCGCTTCGCAGCCTAGCAAAGCGCTGCGTGCCTTCGCCGCCTCACACAGCGCGGCGTGCCTTCGCCGCCTCGCCGCCTGAGAAAGCGCTGCGTGCCTTCTCGCCCTCGCCGCCTAGCAAAGCAGCGCGTGCCTTCGCCGCCTCGCCGCCTAGCAAAGCTCCGCGTGCCGTCGCCGCCTAGCAAAGCGCCGTGTTCCTTCGGCGCCTAGCAAAGCAGCGCGTGCCTTCGCCGCCTCAGAAAGCGCTGCGTGCCTTTCGCCCTCGCCGCCCAACAAAGCGCCGTGTCCCTTCACCGCCTCCCCAATCGCTTCGGCCCTTCGCCGCCCAGCAAAGCGCTGCTTGCCTTCGCCGCCTCACACACCGCTGCGTCCCTTCGCCGCCTCGCCGCTTAGCAAACGCCGTAGTAGCGCCGAAGGCACACGGCGCTTTTGTAGGCGCCCAAGGCACGTGGCGCTTTGCTAAGCACCGAGGCAGCGAAGGCACGCAGCGATCTGATCGTGGTGGACGGGCTCGGGCGCCTTGCTAGGCGGCGAGGCGGCGAAGGCACGCAGCGCTTTGCCAGGCGCCCAAGGACGCAGCGCTGTGCGAGGCGGCGAGGGCACGCAGTGCTTTGCCAGGCGCCCAAGGCACGCAGCGCTTTGCCAGGCGCCCAAGGCACGCAGCGCTCTAGGAGGCGGCGAGGGCACACAGTGCTTTGCTAGGCGGCGAGCGGACGTGCAGCTTTGCTAGGCAGCGAAGGCTGAGGACGCTTTGCTAGGCGCTTTGCTAGGCGGCGAAGGCACGAAGCGATTGGGGAGGCGGCGAAGGCACACGGCGCTTTGCTAGGCGGCGAGGGCGAGAAGGCACGCAGCGCTCTCTTAGGCGGCGAGGCAGCGAAGGCACGCGCTGCTTTGCTAGGCGCCGAAGGCACGCAGCGCTTCCTTCGTTTGCGAGGCAGCGAAGAGATGGAGCGCTTTGCTTGTTGGCCAGGCAGCGAACAGGCGCTGTGCTTTGCTTTCTGCCACTCAGCGAATACACGCAGCGCTCTGCTTTTTGGCGAGGCAGTGAACAGATGCAGCGTCTAGTTTGCGAGGCGGCCAAGAGACGCGGCGCTTTGCATGGTGGCGAGGCGGCGAGCAGATCGAGTGGTTTGCTTGTTGGTGAGGCAGCGAAGAGATGCAGCGGTTTGCTTGTTGGCGAGGCAGCGAAGAGATTCAGCAGTCTCCTTGTTTGTGACACAGCCAACATGCACAGTGGTTGCTCATTGTGCGAGGCAGCGAAGAGATGCAGCACCTTGCTTGTGCACCAGGTGGTGCAGTGGCATCGCGGATGGCTTTTTGGCGTGGAGGCGAAGCGAGGCAGCACTTTGCTAGTTGGCGAGGCAGCGCAGAGACGCAGCAGTCTGCTTGTTTGTGAGACAGCCAACATGCACAGTGGTTAGCTCTTGTGCGAGGCAGCGAATGACCGCCGAGCAAATCGCTTTGTGCGTTCGCCGCCTCGCTGCCTAGCAAAGCGTCGTCTGCCTTGGGCGCCTAGCAAAGCTGCGCGTGCCGTCGCCGTCAAGCAAAGCGCCGTGTTCCTTGGGCGCCTAGCAAGGAACTGCCTGCGTTCGGCGCCTCGCCGCTTCGCAGCCTAGCAAAGCGCTGCGTGCCTTCGCCGCCTCACACAGCGCTGCGTGCCTTCGCCGCCTCACACAGCGCGGCGTGCCTTCGCCGCCTGGCAGAGCAGCGCGTGCCTTCGCCGCCTCGCCGCCTCAGAAAGCGCTGCGTGCCTTCTCGCCCTCGCCGCCTAGCAAAGCGCCGTGTCCCTTCACCGCCTCGCCGCCTAGCAAAGCTCCGCGTGCCGTCGCCGCCTAGCAAAGCGCCGTGTTCCTTCGGCGCCTAGCAAAGCAGCGCGTGCCTTCGCCGCCTCAGAAAGCGCTGCGTGCCTTTCGCCCTCGCCGCACAACAAAGCGCCGTGTCCCTTCACCGCCTCCCCAATCGCTTCGGCCCTTCGCCGCCCAGCAAAGCGCTGCTTGCCTTCGCCGCCTCACACACCGCTGCGTCCCTTCGCCGCCTCGCCGCTTAGCAAACGCCGTAGTAGCGCCGAAGGCACACGGCGCTTTTGTAGGCGCCCAAGGCACGTGGCGCTTTGCTAAGCACCGAGGCAGCGAAGGCACGCAGCGATCTGATCGTGGTGGACGGGCTCGGGCGCCTTGCTAGGCGGCGAGGCGGCGAAGGCACGCAGCGCTTTGCCAGGCGCCCAAGGACGCAGCGCTGTGCGAGGCGGCGAAGGCACGCAGCGCTTTGCCAGGCGCCCAAGGCACGCAGCGCTCTAGGAGGCGGCGAGGGCACACAGTGCTTTGCTAGGCGGCGAGCGGACGTGCAGCTTTGCTAGGCAGCGAAGGCTGAGGACGCTTTGCTAGGCGCTTTGCTAGGCGGCGAAGGCACGAAGCGATTGGGGAGGCGGCGAAGGCACACGGCGCTTTGCTAGGCGGCGAGGGCGAGAAGGCACGCAGCGCTTTCTTAGGCGGCGAGGCAGCGAAGGCACGCGCTGCTTTGCTAGGCGCCGAAGGCACGCAGCGCTTCCTTCGTTTGCGAGGCAGCGAAGAGATGGAGCGCTTTGCTTGTTGGCCAGGCAGCGAACAGGCGCTGTGCTTTGCTTTCTGCCACTCAGCGAATACACGCAGCGCTCTGCTTTTCGGCGAGGCAGTGAACAGATGCAGCGTCTAGTTTGCGAGGCGGCCAAGAGACGCGGCGCTTTGCATGGTGGCGAGGCGGCGAGCAGATCGAGTGGTTTGCTTGTTGGTGAGGCAGCGAAGAGATGCAGCGGTTTGCTTGTTGGCGAGGCAGCGAAGAGATTCAGCAGTCTCCTTGTTTGTGACACAGCCAACATGCACAGTGGTTGCTCATTGTGCGAGGCAGCGAAGAGATGCAGCACCTTGCTTGTGCACCAGGTGGTGCAGTGGCATCGCGGATGGCTTTTTGGCGTGGAGGCGAAGCGAGGCAGCACTTTGCTAGTTGGCGAGGCAGCGCAGAGACGCAGCAGTCTGCTTGTTTGTGAGACAGCCAACATGCACAGTGGTTAGCTCTTGTGCGAGGCAGCGAATGACCGCCGAGCAAATCGCTTTGTGCGTTCGCCGCCTCGCTGCCTAGCAAAGCGTCGTCTCCCTTGGGCGCCTAGCAAAGCTGCGCGTGCCGTCGCCGTCAAGCAAAGCGCCGTGTTCCTTGGGCGCCTAGCAAGGAACTGCCTGCGTTCGGCGCCTCGCCGCTTCGCAGCCTAGCAAAGCGCTGCGTGCCTTCGCCGCCTCACACAGCGCGGCGTGCCTTCGCCGCCTCGCCGCCTGAGAAAGCGCTGCGTGCCTTCTCGCCCTCGCCGCCTAGCAAAGCAGCGCGTGCCTTCGCCGCCTCGCCGCCTAGCAAAGCTCCGCGTGCCGTCGCCGCCTAGCAAAGCGCCGTGTTCCTTCGGCGCCTAGCAAAGCAGCGCGTGCCTTCGCCGCCTCAGAAAGCGCTGCGTGCCTTTCGCCCTCGCCGCCCAACAAAGCGCCGTGTCCCTTCACCGCCTCCCCAATCGCTTCGGCCCTTCGCCGCCCAGCAAAGCGCTGCTTGCCTTCGCCGCCTCACACACCGCTGCGTCCCTTCGCCGCCTCGCCGCTTAGCAAACGCCGTAGTAGCGCCGAAGGCACACGGCGCTTTTGTAGGCGCCCAAGGCACGTGGCGCTTTGCTAAGCACCGAGGCAGCGAAGGCACGCAGCGATCTGATCGTGGTGGACGGGCTCGGGCGCCTTGCTAGGCGGCGAGGCGGCGAAGGCACGCAGCGCTTTGCCAGGCGCCCAAGGACGCAGCGCTGTGCGAGGCGGCGAGGGCACGCAGTGCTTTGCCAGGCGCCCAAGGCACGCAGCGCTTTGCCAGGCGCCCAAGGCACGCAGCGCTCTAGGAGGCGGCGAGGGCACACAGTGCTTTGCTAGGCGGCGAGCGGACGTGCAGCTTTGCTAGGCAGCGAAGGCTGAGGACGCTTTGCTAGGCGCTTTGCTAGGCGGCGAAGGCACGAAGCGATTGGGGAGGCGGCGAAGGCACACGGCGCTTTGCTAGGCGGCGAGGGCGAGAAGGCACGCAGCGCTCTCTTAGGCGGCGAGGCAGCGAAGGCACGCGCTGCTTTGCTAGGCGCCGAAGGCACGCAGCGCTTCCTTCGTTTGCGAGGCAGCGAAGAGATGGAGCGCTTTGCTTGTTGGCCAGGCAGCGAACAGGCGCTGTGCTTTGCTTTCTGCCACTCAGCGAATACACGCAGCGCTCTGCTTTTTGGCGAGGCAGTGAACAGATGCAGCGTCTAGTTTGCGAGGCGGCCAAGAGACGCGGCGCTTTGCATGGTGGCGAGGCGGCGAGCAGATCGAGTGGTTTGCTTGTTGGTGAGGCAGCGAAGAGATGCAGGCGGTTTGCTTGTTGGCGAGGCAGCGAAGAGATTCAGCAGTCTCCTTGTTTGTGACACAGCCAACATGCACAGTGGTTGCTCATTGTGCGAGGCAGCGAAGAGATGCAGCACCTTGCCTTGTGCACCAGGTGGTGCAGTGGCATCGCGGATGGCTTTTTGGCGTGGAGGCGAAGCGAGGCAGCACTTTGCTAGTTGGCGAGGCAGCGCAGAGACGCAGCAGTCTGCTTGTTTGTGAGACAGCCAACATGCACAGTGGTTAGCTCTTGTGCGAGGCAGCGAATGACCGCCGAGCAAATCGCTTTGTGCGTTCGCCGCTCGCTGCCTAGCAAAGCGTCGTCTGCCTTGGGCGCCTAGCAAAGCTGCGCGTGCCGTCGCCGTCAAGCAAAGCGCCGTGTTCCTTGGGCGCCTAGCAAGGAACTGCCTGCGTTCGGCGCCTCGCCGCTTCGCAGCCTAGCAAAGCGCTGCGTGCCTTCGCCGCCTCACACAGCGCTGCGTGCCTTCGCCGCCTCACACAGCGCGGCGTGCCTTCGCCGCCTGGCAGAGCAGCGCGTGCCTTCGCCGCCTCGCCGCCTCAGAAAGCGCTGCGTGCCTTCTCGCCCTCGCCGCCTAGCAAAGCGCCGTGTCCCTTCACCGCCTCGCCGCCTAGCAAAGCTCCGCGTGCCGTCGCCGCCTAGCAAAGCGCCGTGTTCCTTCGGCGCCTAGCAAAGCAGCGCGTGCCTTCGCCGCCTCAGAAAGCGCTGCGTGCCTTTCGCCCTCGCCGCCCAACAAAGCGCCGTGTCCCTTCACCGCCCTCCCCAATCGCTTCGGCCTTCGCCGCCCAGCAAAGCGCTGCTTGCCTTCGCCGCCTCACACACCGCTGCGTCCCTTCGCCGCCTCGCCGCTTAGCAAACGCCGTAGTAGCGCCGAAGGCACACGGCGCTTTTGTAGGCGCCCAAGGCACGTGGCGCTTTGCTAAGCACCGAGGCAGCGAAGGCACGCAGCGATCTGATCGTGGTGGAGCGGCCTAGGGCGCCTTGCTAGGCGGCGAGGCGGCGAAGGCACGCAGCGCTTTGCCAGCGCCCAAGGACGCAGCGCTGTGCGAGGCGGCGAGGGCACGCAGTGCTTTGCCAGGCGCCCAAGGCACGCAGCGCTTTGCCAGGCGCCCAAGGCACGCAGCGCTCTAGGAGGCGGCGAGGGCACACAGTGCTTTGCTAGGCGTCGAGCAGACGTGCAGCTTTGCTAGGCAGCGAAGGCTGAGGACGCTTTGCTAGGCGGCGAAGGCACGAAGCGATTGGGGAGGCGGCGAAGGCACACGGCGCTTTGCTAGGCGGCGAGGGCGAGAAGGCACGCAGCGCTCTCTTAGGCGGCGAGGCAGCGAAGGCACGCGCTGCTTTGCTAGGCGCCGAGAGCACGCAGCGCTTCCTTCGTTTGCGAGGCAGCGAAGAGATGGAGCGCTTTGCTTGTTGGCCAGGCAGCGAACAGGCGCTGTGCTTTGCTTTCTGCCACTCAGCGAATACACGCCAGCGCTCTGCTTTTTGGCGAGGCAGTGAACAGATGCAGCGTCTAGTTTGCGAGGCGGCCAAGAGACGCGGCGCTTTGCATGGTGGCGAGGCGGCGAGCAGATCGAGTGGTTTGCTTGTTGGTGAGGCAGCGAAGAGATGCAGCGGTTTGCTTGTTGGCGAGGCAGCGAAGAGATTCAGCAGTCTCCTTGTTTGTGACACAGCCAACATGCACAGTGGTTGCTCATTGTGCGAGGCAGCGAAGAGATGCAGCACCTTGCTTGTGCACCAGGTGGTGCAGTGGCATCGCGGATGGCTTTTTGGCGTGGAGGCGAAGCGAGGCAGCACTTTGCTAGTTGGCGAGGCAGCGCAGAGACGCAGCAGTCTGATGTTTGTGAGACAGCCAACATGCACAGTGGTTAGCTCTTGTGCGAGGCAGCGAATGACCGCCGAGCAAATCGCTTTGTGCGTTCGCCGCCTCGCTGCCTAGCAAAGCGTCGTCTCCCTTGGGCGCCTAGCAAAGCTGCGCGTGCCGTCGCCGTCAAGCAAAGCGCCGTGTTCCTTGGGCGCCTAGCAAGGAACTGCCTGCGTTCGGCGCCTCGCCGCATCGCAGCCTAGCAAAGCGCTGCGTGCCTTCGGCGGCTGGCAAAGCCGTGCGTGCCTTCGCCGCCTCACACAGCGCGGCGTGCCTTCGCCGCCTGGCAGAGCAGCGCGTGCCTTCGCCGCCTCGCCGCCTGAGAAAGCGCTGCGTGCCTTCTCGCCCTCGCCGCCTAGCAAAGCGCCGTGTCCCTTCACCGCCTCGCCGCCTAGCAAAGCTCCGCGTGCCGTCGCCGCCTAGCAAAGCGCCGTGTTCCTTCGGCGCCTAGCAAAGCAGCGCGTGCCTTCGCCGCCTCAGAAAGCGCTGCGTGCCTTTCGCCCTCGCCGCCCAACAAAGCGCCGTGTCCCTTCACCGCCTCCCCAATCGCTTCGGCCCTTCGCCGCCCAGCAAAGCGCTGCTTGCCTTCGCCGCCTCACACACCGCTGCGTCCCTTCGCCGCCTCGCCGCTTAGCAAACGCCGTAGTAGCGCCGAAGGCACACGGCGCTTTTGTAGGCGCCCAAGGCACGTGGCGCTTTGCTAAGCACCGAGGCAGCGAAGGCACGCAGCGATCTGATCGTGGTGGACGGGCTCGGGCGCCTTGCTAGGCGGCGAGGCGGCGAAGGCACGCAGCGCTTTGCCAGGCGCCCAAGGACGCAGCGCTGTGCGAGGCGGCGAGGGCACGCAGTGCTTTGCCAGGCGCCCAAGGCACGCAGCGCTTTGCCAGGCGCCCAAGGCACGCAGCGCTCTAGGAGGCGGCGAGGGCACACAGTGCTTTGCTAGGCGGCGAGCGGACGTGCAGCTTTGCTAGGCAGCGAAGGCTGAGGACGCTTTGCTAGGCGCTTTGCTAGGCGGCGAAGGCACGAAGCGATTGGGGAGGCGGCGAAGGCACACGGCGCTTTGCTAGGCGGCGAGGGCGAGAAGGCACGCAGCGCTTTCTTAGGCGGCGAGGCAGCGAAGGCACGCGCTGCTTTGCTAGGCGCCGAAGGCACGCAGCGCTTCCTTCGTTTGCGAGGCAGCGAAGAGATGGAGCGCTTTGCTTGTTGGCCAGGCAGCGAACAGGCGCTGTGCTTTGCTTTCTGCCACTCAGCGAATACACGCAGCGCTCTGCTTTTTGGCGAGGCAGTGAACAGATGCAGCGTCTAGTTTGCGAGGCGGCCAAGAGACGCGGCGCTTTGCATGGTGGCGAGGCGGCGAGCAGATCGAGTGGTTTGCTTGTTGGTGAGGCAGCGAAGAGATGCAGCGGTTTGCTTGTTGGCGAGGCAGCGAAGAGATTCAGCAGTCTCCTTGTTTGTGACACAGCCAACATGCACAGTGGTTGCTCATTGTGCGAGGCAGCGAAGAGATGCAGCACCTTGCTTGTGCACCAGGTGGTGCAGTGGCATCGCGGATGGCTTTTTGGCGTGGAGGCGAAGCGAGGCAGCACTTTGCTAGTTGGCGAGGCAGCGCAGAGACGCAGCAGTCTGCTTGTTTGTGAGACAGCCAACATGCACAGTGGTTAGCTCTTGTGCGAGGCAGCGAATGACCGCCGAGCAAATCGCTTTGTGCGTTCGCCGCCTCGCTGCCTAGCAAAGCGTCGTCTGCCTTGGGCGCCTAGCAAAGCTGCGCGTGCCGTCGCCGTCAAGCAAAGCGCCGTGTTCCTTGGGCGCCTAGCAAGGAACTGCCTGCGTTCGGCGCCTCGCCGCATCGCAGCCTAGCAAAGCGCTGCGTGCCTTCGGCGGCTGGCAAAGCCGTGCGTGCCTTCGCCGCCTCACACAGCGCGGCGTGCCTTCGCCGCCTGGCAGAGCAGCGCGTGCCTTCGCCGCCTCGCCGCCTGAGAAAGCGCTGCGTGCCTTCTCGCCCTCGCCGCCTAGCAAAGTGCCGTGTCCCTTCACCGCCTCGCCGCCTAGCAAAGCTCCGCGTGCCGTCGCCGCCTAGCAAAGCGCCGTGTTCCTTCGGCGCCTAGCAAAGCAGCGCGTGCCTTCGCCGCCTCACACACCGCTGCGTCCCTTCGCCGCCTCGCCGCTTAGCAAACGCCGTAGTAGCGCCGAAGGCACACGGCGCTTTTGTAGGCGCCCAAGGCACGTGGCGCTTTGCTAAGCACCGAGGCAGCGAAGGCACGCAGCGATCTGATCGTGGTGGACGGGCTAGGGCGCCTTGCTAGGCGGCGAGGCGGCGAAGGCACGCAGCGCTTTGCCAGGCGCCCAAGGACGCAGCGCTGTGCGAGGCGGCGAGGGCACGCAGTGCTTTGCCAGGCGCCCAAGGCACGCAGCGCTTTGCCAGGCGCCCAAGGCACGCAGCGCTCTAGGAGGCGGCGAGGGCACACAGTGCTTTGCTAGGCGTCGAGCAGACGTGCAGCTTTGCTAGGCAGCGAAGGCTGAGGACGCTTTGCTAGGCGGCGAAGGCACGAAGCGATTGGGGAGGCGGCGAAGGCACACGGCGCTTTGCTAGGCGGCGAGGGCGAGAAGGCACGCAGCGCTCTCTTAGGCGGCGAGGCAGCGAAGGCACGCGCTGCTTTGCTAGGCGCCGAAGGCACGCAGCGCTTCCTTCGTTTGCGAGGCAGCGAAGAGATGGAGCGCTTTGCTTGTTGGCCAGGCAGCGAACAGGCGCTGTGCTTTGCTTTCTGCCACTCAGCGAATACACGCAGCGCTCTGCTTTTTGGCGAGGCAGTGAACAGATGCAGCGTCTAGTTTGCGAGGCGGCCAAGAGACGCGGCGCTTTGCATGGTGGCGAGGCGGCGAGCAGATCGAGTGGTTTGCTTGTTGGTGAGGCAGCGAAGAGATGCAGCGGTTTGCTTGTTGGCGAGGCAGCGAAGAGATTCAGCAGTCTCCTTGTTTGTGACACAGCCAACATGCACAGTGGTTGCTCATTGTGCGAGGCAGCGAAGAGATGCAGCACCTTGCTTGTGCACCAGGTGGTGCAGTGGCATCGCGGATGGCTTTTTGGCGTGGAGGCGAAGCGAGGCAGCACTTTGCTAGTTGGCGAGGCAGCGCAGAGACGCAGCAGTCTGCTTGTTTGTGAGACAGCCAACATGCACAGTGGTTAGCTCTTGTGCGAGGCAGCGAATGACCGCCGAGCAAATCGCTTTGTGCGTTCGCCGCCTCGCTGCCTAGCAAAGCGTCGTCTGCCTTGGGCGCCTAGCAAAGCTGCGCGTGCCGTCGCCGTCAAGCAAAGCGCCGTGTTCCTTGGGCGCCTAGCAAGGAACTGCCTGCGTTCGGCGCCTCGCCGCTTCGCAGCCTAGCAAAGCGCTGCGTGCCTTCGCCGCCTCACACAGCGCTGCGTGCCTTCGCCGCCTCACACAGCGCGGCGTGCCTTCGCCGCCTGGCAGAGCAGCGCGTGCCTTCGCCGCCTCGCCGCCTCAGAAAGCGCTGCGTGCCTTCTCGCCCTCGCCGCCTAGCAAAGCGCCGTGTCCCTTCACCGCCTCGCCGCCTAGCAAAGCTCCGCGTGCCGTCGCCGCCTAGCAAAGCGCCGTGTTCCTTCGGCGCCTAGCAAAGCAGCGCGTGCCTTCGCCGCCTCAGAAAGCGCTGCGTGCCTTTCGCCCTCGCCGCACAACAAAGCGCCGTGTCCCTTCACCGCCTCCCCAATCGCTTCGGCCCTTCGCCGCCCAGCAAAGCGCTGCTTGCCTTCGCCGCCTCACACACCGCTGCGTCCCTTCGCCGCCTCGCCGCTTAGCAAACGCCGTAGTAGCGCCGAAGGCACACGGCGCTTTTGTAGGCGCCCAAGGCACGTGGCGCTTTGCTAAGCACCGAGGCAGCGAAGGCACGCAGCGATCTGATCGTGGTGGACGGGCTCGGGCGCCTTGCTAGGCGGCGAGGCGGCGAAGGCACGCAGCGCTTTGCCAGGCGCCCAAGGACGCAGCGCTGTGCGAGGCGGCGAAGGCACGCAGCGCTTTGCCAGGCGCCCAAGGCACGCAGCGCTCTAGGAGGCGGCGAGGGCACACAGTGCTTTGCTAGGCGGCGAGCGGACGTGCAGCTTTGCTAGGCAGCGAAGGCTGAGGACGCTTTGCTAGGCGCTTTGCTAGGCGGCGAAGGCACGAAGCGATTGGGGAGGCGGCGAAGGCACACGGCGCTTTGCTAGGCGGCGAGGGCGAGAAGGCACGCAGCGCTTTCTTAGGCGGCGAGGCAGCGAAGGCACGCGCTGCTTTGCTAGGCGCCGAAGGCACGCAGCGCTTCCTTCGTTTGCGAGGCAGCGAAGAGATGGAGCGCTTTGCTTGTTGGCCAGGCAGCGAACAGGCGCTGTGCTTTGCTTTCTGCCACTCAGCGAATACACGCAGCGCTCTGCTTTTCGGCGAGGCAGTGAACAGATGCAGCGTCTAGTTTGCGAGGCGGCCAAGAGACGCGGCGCTTTGCATGGTGGCGAGGCGGCGAGCAGATCGAGTGGTTTGCTTGTTGGTGAGGCAGCGAAGAGATGCAGCGGTTTGCTTGTTGGCGAGGCAGCGAAGAGATTCAGCAGTCTCCTTGTTTGTGACACAGCCAACATGCACAGTGGTTGCTCATTGTGCGAGGCAGCGAAGAGATGCAGCACCTTGCTTGTGCACCAGGTGGTGCAGTGGCATCGCGGATGGCTTTTTGGCGTGGAGGCGAAGCGAGGCAGCACTTTGCTAGTTGGCGAGGCAGCGCAGAGACGCAGCAGTCTGCTTGTTTGTGAGACAGCCAACATGCACAGTGGTTAGCTCTTGTGCGAGGCAGCGAATGACCGCCGAGCAAATCGCTTTGTGCGTTCGCCGCCTCGCTGCCTAGCAAAGCGTCGTCTCCCTTGGGCGCCTAGCAAAGCTGCGCGTGCCGTCGCCGTCAAGCAAAGCGCCGTGTTCCTTGGGCGCCTAGCAAGGAACTGCCTGCGTTCGGCGCCTCGCCGCTTCGCAGCCTAGCAAAGCGCTGCGTGCCTTCGCCGCCTCACACAGCGCGGCGTGCCTTCGCCGCCTCGCCGCCTGAGAAAGCGCTGCGTGCCTTCTCGCCCTCGCCGCCTAGCAAAGCAGCGCGTGCCTTCGCCGCCTCGCCGCCTAGCAAAGCTCCGCGTGCCGTCGCCGCCTAGCAAAGCGCCGTGTTCCTTCGGCGCCTAGCAAAGCAGCGCGTGCCTTCGCCGCCTCAGAAAGCGCTGCGTGCCTTTCGCCCTCGCCGCCCAACAAAGCGCCGTGTCCCTTCACCGCCTCCCCAATCGCTTCGGCCCTTCGCCGCCCAGCAAAGCGCTGCTTGCCTTCGCCGCCTCACACACCGCTGCGTCCCTTCGCCGCCTCGCCGCTTAGCAAACGCCGTAGTAGCGCCGAAGGCACACGGCGCTTTTGTAGGCGCCCAAGGCACGTGGCGCTTTGCTAAGCACCGAGGCAGCGAAGGCACGCAGCGATCTGATCGTGGTGGACGGGCTCGGGCGCCTTGCTAGGCGGCGAGGCGGCGAAGGCACGCAGCGCTTTGCCAGGCGCCCAAGGACGCAGCGCTGTGCGAGGCGGCGAGGGCACGCAGTGCTTTGCCAGGCGCCCAAGGCACGCAGCGCTTTGCCAGGCGCCCAAGGCACGCAGCGCTCTAGGAGGCGGCGAGGGCACACAGTGCTTTGCTAGGCGGCGAGCGGACGTGCAGCTTTGCTAGGCAGCGAAGGCTGAGGACGCTTTGCTAGGCGCTTTGCTAGGCGGCGAAGGCACGAAGCGATTGGGGAGGCGGCGAAGGCACACGGCGCTTTGCTAGGCGGCGAGGGCGAGAAGGCACGCAGCGCTCTCTTAGGCGGCGAGGCAGCGAAGGCACGCGCTGCTTTGCTAGGCGCCGAAGGCACGCAGCGCTTCCTTCGTTTGCGAGGCAGCGAAGAGATGGAGCGCTTTGCTTGTTGGCCAGGCAGCGAACAGGCGCTGTGCTTTGCTTTCTGCCACTCAGCGAATACACGCAGCGCTCTGCTTTTTGGCGAGGCAGTGAACAGATGCAGCGTCTAGTTTGCGAGGCGGCCAAGAGACGCGGCGCTTTGCATGGTGGCGAGGCGGCGAGCAGATCGAGTGGTTTGCTTGTTGGTGAGGCAGCGAAGAGATGCAGCGGTTTGCTTGTTGGCGAGGCAGCGAAGAGATTCAGCAGTCTCCTTGTTTGTGACACAGCCAACATGCACAGTGGTTGCTCATTGTGCGAGGCAGCGAAGAGATGCAGCACCTTGCTTGTGCACCAGGTGGTGCAGTGGCATCGCGGATGGCTTTTTGGCGTGGAGGCGAAGCGAGGCAGCACTTTGCTAGTTGGCGAGGCAGCGCAGAGACGCAGCAGTCTGCTTGTTTGTGAGACAGCCAACATGCACAGTGGTTAGCTCTTGTGCGAGGCAGCGAATGACCGCCGAGCAAATCGCTTTGTGCGTTCGCCGCCTCGCTGCCTAGCAAAGCGTCGTCTGCCTTGGGCGCCTAGCAAAGCTGCGCGTGCCGTCGCCGTCAAGCAAAGCGCCGTGTTCCTTGGGCGCCTAGCAAGGAACTGCCTGCGTTCGGCGCCTCGCCGCTTCGCAGCCTAGCAAAGCGCTGCGTGCCTTCGCCGCCTCACACAGCGCTGCGTGCCTTCGCCGCCTCACACAGCGCGGCGTGCCTTCGCCGCCTGGCAGAGCAGCGCGTGCCTTCGCCGCCTCGCCGCCTCAGAAAGCGCTGCGTGCCTTCTCGCCCTCGCCGCCTAGCAAAGCGCCGTGTCCCTTCACCGCCTCGCCGCCTAGCAAAGCTCCGCGTGCCGTCGCCGCCTAGCAAAGCGCCGTGTTCCTTCGGCGCCTAGCAAAGCAGCGCGTGCCTTCGCCGCCTCAGAAAGCGCTGCGTGCCTTTCGCCCTCGCCGCACAACAAAGCGCCGTGTCCCTTCACCGCCTCCCCAATCGCTTCGGCCCTTCGCCGCCCAGCAAAGCGCTGCTTGCCTTCGCCGCCTCACACACCGCTGCGTCCCTTCGCCGCCTCGCCGCTTAGCAAACGCCGTAGTAGCGCCGAAGGCACACGGCGCTTTTGTAGGCGCCCAAGGCACGTGGCGCTTTGCTAAGCACCGAGGCAGCGAAGGCACGCAGCGATCTGATCGTGGTGGACGGGCTCGGGCGCCTTGCTAGGCGGCGAGGCGGCGAAGGCACGCAGCGCTTTGCCAGGCGCCCAAGGACGCAGCGCTGTGCGAGGCGGCGAGGGCACGCAGTGCTTTGCCAGGCGCCCAAGGCACGCAGCGCTTTGCCAGGCGCCCAAGGCACGCAGCGCTCTAGGAGGCGGCGAGGGCACACAGTGCTTTGCTAGGCGGCGAGCGGACGTGCAGCTTTGCTAGGCAGCGAAGGCTGAGGACGCTTTGCTAGGCGCTTTGCTAGGCGGCGAAGGCACGAAGCGATTGGGGAGGCGGCGAAGGCACACGGCGCTTTGCTAGGCGGCGAGGGCGAGAAGGCACGCAGCGCTTTCTTAGGCGGCGAGGCAGCGAAGGCACGCGCTGCTTTGCTAGGCGCCGAAGGCACGCAGCGCTTCCTTCGTTTGCGAGGCAGCGAAGAGATGGAGCGCTTTGCTTGTTGGCCAGGCAGCGAACAGGCGCTGTGCTTTGCTTTCTGCCACTCAGCGAATACACGCAGCGCTCTGCTTTTCGGCGAGGCAGTGAACAGATGCAGCGTCTAGTTTGCGAGGCGGCCAAGAGACGCGGCGCTTTGCATGGTGGCGAGGCGGCGAGCAGATCGAGTGGTTTGCTTGTTGGTGAGGCAGCGAAGAGATGCAGCGGTTTGCTTGTTGGCGAGGCAGCGAAGAGATTCAGCAGTCTCCTTGTTTGTGACACAGCCAACATGCACAGTGGTTGCTCATTGTGCGAGGCAGCGAAGAGATGCAGCGGTTTGCTTGTTGGCGAGGCAGCGAAGAGATTCAGCAGTCTCCTTGTTTGTGACACAGCCAACATGCACAGTGGTTGCTCATTGTGCGAGGCAGCGAAGAGATGCAGCACCTTGCTTGTGCACCAGGTGGTGCAGTGGCATCGCGGATGGCTTTTTGGCGTGGAGGCGAAGCGAGGCAGCACTTTGCTAGTTGGCGAGGCAGCGCAGAGACGCAGCAGTCTGCTTGTTTGTGAGACAGCCAACATGCACAGTGGTTAGCTCTTGTGCGAGGCAGCGAATGACCGCCGAGCAAATCGCTTTGTGCGTTCGCCGCCTCGCTGCCTAGCAAAGCGTCGTCTCCCTTGGGCGCCTAGCAAAGCTGCGCGTGCCGTCGCCGTCAAGCAAAGCGCCGTGTTCCTTGGGCGCCTAGCAAGGAACTGCCTGCGTTCGGCGCCTCGCCGCTTCGCAGCCTAGCAAAGCGCTGCGTGCCTTCGCCGCCTCACACAGCGCGGCGTGCCTTCGCCGCCTCGCCGCCTGAGAAAGCGCTGCGTGCCTTCTCGCCCTCGCCGCCTAGCAAAGCAGCGCGTGCCTTCGCCGCCTCGCCGCCTAGCAAAGCTCCGCGTGCCGTCGCCGCCTAGCAAAGCGCCGTGTTCCTTCGGCGCCTAGCAAAGCAGCGCGTGCCTTCGCCGCCTCAGAAAGCGCTGCGTGCCTTTCGCCCTCGCCGCCCAACAAAGCGCCGTGTCCCTTCACCGCCTCCCCAATCGCTTCGGCCCTTCGCCGCCCAGCAAAGCGCTGCTTGCCTTCGCCGCCTCACACACCGCTGCGTCCCTTCGCCGCCTCGCCGCTTAGCAAACGCCGTAGTAGCGCCGAAGGCACACGGCGCTTTTGTAGGCGCCCAAGGCACGTGGCGCTTTGCTAAGCACCGAGGCAGCGAAGGCACGCAGCGATCTGATCGTGGTGGACGGGCTAGGGCGCCTTGCTAGGCGGCGAGGCGGCGAAGGCACGCAGCGCTTTGCCAGGCGCCCAAGGACGCAGCGCTGTGCGAGGCGGCGAGGGCACGCAGTGCTTTGCCAGGCGCCCAAGGCACGCAGCGCTTTGCCAGGCGCCCAAGGCACGCAGCGCTCTAGGAGGCGGCGAGGGCACACAGTGCTTTGCTAGGCGTCGAGCAGACGTGCAGCTTTGCTAGGCAGCGAAGGCTGAGGACGCTTTGCTAGGCGGCGAAGGCACGAAGCGATTGGGGAGGCGGCGAAGGCACACGGCGCTTTGCTAGGCGGCGAGGGCGAGAAGGCACGCAGCGCTCTCTTAGGCGGCGAGGCAGCGAAGGCACGCGCTGCTTTGCTAGGCGCCGAAGGCACGCAGCGCTTCCTTCGTTTGCGAGGCAGCGAAGAGATGGAGCGCTTTGCTTGTTGGCCAGGCAGCGAACAGGCGCTGTGCTTTGCTTTCTGCCACTCAGCGAATACACGCAGCGCTCTGCTTTTTGGCGAGGCAGTGAACAGATGCAGCGTCTAGTTTGCGAGGCGGCCAAGAGACGCGGCGCTTTGCATGGTGGCGAGGCGGCGAGCAGATCGAGTGGTTTGCTTGTTGGTGAGGCAGCGAAGAGATGCAGCGGTTTGCTTGTTGGCGAGGCAGCGAAGAGATTCAGCAGTCTCCTTGTTTGTGACACAGCCAACATGCACAGTGGTTGCTCATTGTGCGAGGCAGCGAAGAGATGCAGCACCTTGCTTGTGCACCAGGTGGTGCAGTGGCATCGCGGATGGCTTTTTGGCGTGGAGGCGAAGCGAGGCAGCACTTTGCTAGTTGGCGAGGCAGCGCAGAGACGCAGCAGTCTGCTTGTTTGTGAGACAGCCAACATGCACAGTGGTTAGCTCTTGTGCGAGGCAGCGAATGACCGCCGAGCAAATCGCTTTGTGCGTTCGCCGCCTCGCTGCCTAGCAAAGCGTCGTCTCCCTTGGGCGCCTAGCAAAGCTGCGCGTGCCGTCGCCGTCAAGCAAAGCGCCGTGTTCCTTGGGCGCCTAGCAAGGAACTGCCTGCGTTCGGCGCCTCGCCGCATCGCAGCCTAGCAAAGCGCTGCGTGCCTTCGGCGGCTGGCAAAGCCGTGCGTGCCTTCGCCGCCTCACACAGCGCGGCGTGCCTTCGCCGCCTGGCAGAGCAGCGCGTGCCTTCGCCGCCTCGCCGCCTCAGAAAGCGCTGCGTGCCTTCTCGCCCTCGCCGCCTAGCAAAGCGCCGTGTCCCTTCACCGCCTCGCCGCCTAGCAAAGCTCCGCGTGCCGTCGCCGCCTAGCAAAGCGCCGTGTTCCTTCGGCGCCTAGCAAAGCAGCGCGTGCCTTCGCCGCCTCGCCGCCTCAGAAAGCGCTGCGTGCCTTTCGCCCTCGCCGCCCAACAAAGCGCCGTGTCCCTTCACCGCCTCCCCAATCGCTTCGGCCCTTCGCCGCCCAGCAAAGCGCTGCTTGCCTTCGCCGCCTCACACACCGCTGCGTCCCTTCGCCGCCTCGCCGCTTAGCAAACGCCGTAGTAGCGCCGAAGGCACACGGCGCTTTTGTAGGCGCCCAAGGCACGTGGCGCTTTGCTAAGCACCGAGGCAGCGAAGGCACGCAGCGATCTGATCGTGGTGGACGGGCTCGGGCGCCTTGCTAGGCGGCGAGGCGGCGAAGGCATGCAGCGCTTTGCCAGGCGCCCAAGGACGCAGCGCTGTGCGAGGCGGCGAGGGCACGCAGTGCTTTGCCAGGCGCCCAAGGCACGCAGCGCTTTGCCAGGCGCCCAAGGCACGCAGCGCTCTAGGAGGCGGCGAGGGCACACAGTGCTTTGCTAGGCGGCGAGCGGACGTGCAGCTTTGCTAGGCAGCGAAGGCTGAGGACGCTTTGCTAGGCGCTTTGCTAGGCGGCGAAGGCACGAAGCGATTGGGGAGGCGGCGAAGGCACACGGCGCTTTGCTAGGCGGCGAGGGCGAGAAGGCACGCAGCGCTCTCTTAGGCGGCGAGGCAGCGAAGGCACGCGCTGCTTTGCTAGGCGCCGAAGGCACGCAGCGCTTCCTTCGTTTGCGAGGCAGCGAAGAGATGGAGCGCTTTGCTTGTTGGCCAGGCAGCGAACAGGCGCTGTGCTTTGCTTTCTGCCACTCAGCGAATACACGCAGCGCTCTGCTTTTTGGCGAGGCAGTGAACAGATGCAGCGTCTAGTTTGCGAGGCGGCCAAGAGACGCGGCGCTTTGCATGGTGGCGAGGCGGCGAGCAGATCGAGTGGTTTGCTTGTTGGTGAGGCAGCGAAGAGATGCAGCGGTTTGCTTGTTGGCGAGGCAGCGAAGAGATTCAGCAGTCTCCTTGTTTGTGACACAGCCAACATGCACAGTGGTTGCTCATTGTGCGAGGCAGCGAAGAGATGCAGCACCTTGCTTGTGCACCAGGTGGTGCAGTGGCATCGCGGATGGCTTTTTGGCGTGGAGGCGAAGCGAGGCAGCACTTTGCTAGTTGGCGAGGCAGCGCAGAGACGCAGCAGGCTGCTTGTTTGTGAGACAGCCAACATGCACAGTGGTTAGCTCTTGTGCGAGGCAGCGAATGACCGCCGAGCAAATCGCTTTGTGCGTTCGCCGCCTCGCTGCCTAGCAAAGCGTCGTCTCCCTTGGGCGCCTAGCAAAGCTGCGCGTGCCGTCGCCGTCAAGCAAAGCGCCGTGTTCCTTGGGCGCCTAGCAAGGAACTGCCTGCGTTCGGCGCCTCGCCGCATCGCAGCCTAGCAAAGCGCTGCGTGCCTTCGCCGCCTCACACAGCGCGGCGTGCCTTCGCCGCCTGGCAGAGCAGCGCGTGCCTTCGCCGCCTCGCCGCCTGAGAAAGCGCTGCGTGCCTTCTCGCCCTCGCCGCCTAGCAAAGCAGCGCGTGCCTTCGCCGCCTCGCCGCCTAGCAAAGCTCCGCGTGCCGTCGCCGCCTAGCAAAGCGCCGTGTTCCTTCGGCGCCTAGCAAAGCAGCGCGTGCCTTCGCCGCCTCAGAAAGCGCTGCGTGCCTTTCGCCCTCGCCGCCCAACAAAGCGCCGTGTCCCTTCACCGCCTCCCCAATCGCTTCGGCCCTTCGCCGCCCAGCAAAGCGCTGCTTGCCTTCGCCGCCTCACACACCGCTGCGTCCCTTCGCCGCCTCGCCGCTTAGCAAACGCCGTAGTAGCGCCGAAGGCACACGGCGCTTTTGTAGGCGCCCAAGGCACGTGGCGCTTTGCTAAGCACCGAGGCAGCGAAGGCACGCAGCGATCTGATCGTGGTGGACGGGCTCGGGCGCCTTGCTAGGCGGCGAGGCGGCGAAGGCATGCAGCGCTTTGCCAGGCGCCCAAGGACGCAGCGCTGTGCGAGGCGGCGAGGGCACGCAGTGCTTTGCCAGGCGCCCAAGGCACGCAGCGCTCTAGGAGGCGGCGAGGGCACACAGTGCTTTGCTAGGCGGCGAGCGGACGTGCAGCTTTGCTAGGCAGCGAAGGCTGAGGACGCTTTGCTAGGCGCTTTGCTAGGCGGCGAAGGCACGAAGCGATTGGGGAGGCGGCGAAGGCACACGGCGCTTTGCTAGGCGGCGAGGGCGAGAAGGCACGCAGCGCTCTCTTAGGCGGCGAGGCAGCGAAGGCACGCGCTGCTTTGCTAGGCGCCGAAGGCACGCAGCGCTTCCTTCGTTTGCGAGGCAGCGAAGAGATGGAGCGCTTTGCTTGTTGGCCAGGCAGCGAACAGGCGCTGTGCTTTGCTTTCTGCCACTCAGCGAATACACGCAGCGCTCTGCTTTTTGGCGAGGCAGTGAACAGATGCAGCGTCTAGTTTGCGAGGCGGCCAAGAGACGCGGCGCTTTGCATGGTGGCGAGGCGGCGAGCAGATCGAGTGGTTTGCTTGTTGGTGAGGCAGCGAAGAGATGCAGCGGTTTGCTTGTTGGCGAGGCAGCGAAGAGATTCAGCAGTCTCCTTGTTTGTGACACAGCCAACATGCACAGTGGTTGCTCATTGTGCGAGGCAGCGAAGAGATGCAGCACCTTGCTTGTGCACCAGGTGGTGCAGTGGCATCGCGGATGGCTTTTTGGCGTGGAGGCGAAGCGAGGCAGCACTTTGCTAGTTGGCGAGGCAGCGCAGAGACGCAGCAGTCTGCTTGTTTGTGAGACAGCCAACATGCACAGTGGTTAGCTCTTGTGCGAGGCAGCGAATGACCGCCGAGCAAATCGCTTTGTGCGTTCGCCGCCTCGCTGCCTAGCAAAGCGTCGTCTGCCTTGGGCGCCTAGCAAAGCTGCGCGTGCCGTCGCCGTCAAGCAAAGCGCCGTGTTCCTTGGGCGCCTAGCAAGGAACTGCCTGCGTTCGGCGCCTCGCCGCATCGCAGCCTAGCAAAGCGCTGCGTGCCTTCGCCGCCTCACACAGCGCGGCGTGCCTTCGCCGCCTGGCAGAGCAGCGCGTGCCTTCGCCGCCTCGCCGCCTGAGAAAGCGCTGCGTGCCTTCTCGCCCTCGCCGCCTAGCAAAGCGCCGTGTCCCTTCACCGCCTCGCCGCCTAGCAAAGCTCCGCGTGCCGTCGCCGCCTAGCAAAGCGCCGTGTTCCTTCGGCGCCTAGCAAAGCAGCGCGTGCCTTCGCCGCCTCGCCGCCTCAGAAAGCGCTGCGTGCCTTTCGCCCTCGCCGCCCAACAAAGCGCCGTGTCCCTTCACCGCCTCCCCAGTCGCTTCGGCCCTTCGCCGCCCAGCAAAGCGCTGCTTGCCTTCGCCGCCTCACACACCGCTGCGTCCCTTCGCCGCCTCGCCGCTTAGCAAACGCCGTAGTAGCGCCGAAGGCACACGGCGCTTTTGTAGGCGCCCAAGGCACGTGGCGCTTTGCTAAGCACCGAGGCAGCGAAGGCACGCAGCGATCTGATCGTGGTGGACGGGCTCGGGCGCCTTGCTAGGCGGCGAGGCGGCGAAGGCACGCAGCGCTTTGCCAGGCGCCCAAGGACGCAGCGCTGTGCAAGGCGGCGAGGGCACGCAGTGCTTTGCCAGGCGCCCAAGGCACGCAGCGCTTTGCCAGGCGCCCAAGGCACGCAGCGCTCTAGGAGGCGGCGAGGGCACACAGTGTTTTGCTAGGCGGCGAGCAGACGTGGAACTTTGCTAGGCAGCAAAGGCTGAGGACGCTTTGCTAGGCGCTTTGCTAGGCGGCGAAGGCACGAAGCGATTGGGGAGGCGGCGAAGGCACACGGCGCTTTGCTAGGCGGCGAGGGCGAGAAGGCACGCAGCGCTCTCTTAGGCGGCGAGGCAGCGAAGGCACGCGCTGCTTTGCTAGGCGCCGAAGGCACGCAGCGCTTCCTTCGTTTGCGAGGCAGCGAAGAGATGGAGCGCTTTGCTTGTTGGCCAGGCAGCGAACAGGCGCTGTGCTTTGCTTTCTGCCACTCAGCGAATACACGCAGCGCTCTGCTTTTTGGCGAGGCAGTGAACAGATGCAGCGTCTAGTTTGCGAGGCGGCCAAGAGACGCGGCGCTTTGCATGGTGGCGAGGCGGCGAGCAGATCGAGTGGTTTGCTTGTTGGTGAGGCAGCGAAGAGATGCAGCGGTTTGCTTGTTGGCGAGGCAGCGAAGAGATTCAGCAGTCTCCTTGTTTGTGACACAGCCAACATGCACAGTGGTTGCTCATTGTGCGAGGCAGCGAAGAGATGCAGCACCTTGCTTGTGCACCAGGTGGTGCAGTGGCATCGCGGATGGCTTTTTGGCGTGGAGGCGAAGCGAGGCAGCACTTTGCTAGTTGGCGAGGCAGCGCAGAGACGCAGCAGTCTGCTTGTTTGTGAGACAGCCAACATGCACAGTGGTTAGCTCTTGTGCGAGGCAGCGAATGACCGCCGAGCAAATCGCTTTGTGCGTTCGCCGCCTCGCTGCCTAGCAAAGCGTCGTCTGCCTTGGGCGCCTAGCAAAGCTGCGCGTGCCGTCGCCGTCAAGCAAAGCGCCGTGTTCCTTGGGCGCCTAGCAAGGAACTGCCTGCGTTCGGCGCCTCGCCGCATCGCAGCCTAGCAAAGCGCTGCGTGCCTTCGCCGCCTCACACAGCGCGGCGTGCCTTCGCCGCCTGGCAGAGCAGCGCGTGCCTTCGCCGCCTCGCCGCCTGAGAAAGCGCTGCGTGCCTTCTCGCCCTCGCCGCCTAGCAAAGCGCCGTGTCCCTTCACCGCCTCGCCGCCTAGCAAAGCTCCGCGTGCCGTCGCCGCCTAGCAAAGCGCCGTGTTCCTTCGGCGCCTAGCAAAGCAGCGCGTGCCTTCGCCGCCTCGCCGCCTCAGAAAGCGCTGCGTGCCTTTCGCCCTCGCCGCCCAACAAAGCGCCGTGTCCCTTCACCGCCTCCCCAATCGCTTCGGCCCTTCGCCGCCCAGCAAAGCGCTGCTTGCCTTCGCCGCCTCACACACCGCTGCGTCCCTTCGCCGCCTCGCCGCTTAGCAAACGCCGTAGTAGCGCCGAAGGCACACGGCGCTTTTGTAGGCGCCCAAGGCACGTGGCGCTTTGCTAAGCACCGAGGCAGCGAAGGCACGCAGCGATCTGATCGTGGTGGACGGGCTAGGGCGCCTTGCTAGGCGGCGAGGCGGCGAAGGCACGCAGCGCTTTGCCAGGCGCCCAAGGACGCAGCGCTGTGCAAGGCGGCGAGGGCACGCAGTGCTTTGCCAGGCGCCCAAGGCACGCAGCGCTTTGCCAGGCGCCCAAGGCACGCAGCGCTCTAGGAGGCGGCGCGGGCACACAGTGTTTTGCTAGGCGGCGAGCAGACGTGGAACTTTGCTAGGCAGCAAAGGCTGAGGACGCTTTGCTAGGCGCTTTGCTAGGCGGCGAAGGCACGAAGCGATTGGGGAGGCGGCGAAGGCACACGGCGCTTTGCTAGGCGGCGAGGGCGAGAAGGCACGCAGCGCTCTCTTAGGCGGCGAGGCAGCGAAGGCACGCGCTGCTTTGCTAGGCGCCGAAGGCACGCAGCGCTTCCTTCGTTTGCGAGGCAGCGAAGAGATGGAGCGCTTTGCTTGTTGGCCAGGCAGCGAACAGGCGCTGTGCTTTGCTTTCTGC
The DNA here is from genome assembly GCF_036417845.1 of Apteryx mantelli. Taxonomy (NCBI): domain Eukaryota; kingdom Metazoa; phylum Chordata; class Aves; order Apterygiformes; family Apterygidae; genus Apteryx; species Apteryx mantelli. The sequence goes on from NW_027118463.1 coordinate 461,857, forward strand.
CACTCAGCGAATACACGCAGCGCTCTGCTTTTTGGCGAGGCAGTGAACAGATGCAGCGTTTAGTTTGCGAGGCGGCCAAGAGACGCGGCGCTTTGCATGGTGGCGAGGCGGCGAGCAGATCGAGTGGTTTGCTTGTTGGTGAGGCAGCGAAGAGATGCAGCGGTTTGCTTGTTGGCGAGGCAGCGAAGAGATTCAGCAGTCTCCTTGTTTGTGACACAGCCAACATGCACAGTGGTTGCTCATTGTGCGAGGCAGCGAAGAGATGCAGCACCTTGCTTGTGCACCAGGTGGTGCAGTGGCATCGCGGATGGCTTTTTGGCGTGGAGGCGAAGCGAGGCAGCACTTTGCTAGTTGGCGAGGCAGCGCAGAGACGCAGCAGTCTGCTTGTTTGTGAGACAGCCAACATGCACAGTGGTTAGCTCTTGTGCGAGGCAGCGAATGACCGCCGAGCAAATCGCTTTGTGCGTTCGCCGCCTCGCTGCCTGCAAAGCGTCGTCTGCCTTGGGCGCCTAGCAAAGCTGCGCGTGCCGTCGCCAAGCAAAGCGCCGTGTTCCTTGGGCGCCTAGCAAGGAACTGCCTGCGTTCGGCGCCTCGCCGCATCGCAGCCTAGCAAAGCCGTGCGTGCCTTCGGCGGCTGGCAAAGCCGTGCGTGCCTTCGCCGCCTCACACAGCGCGGCGTGCCTTCGCCGCCTGGCAGAGCAGCGCGTGCCTTCGCCGCCTCGCCGCCTGAGAAAGCGCTGCGTGCCTTCTCGCCCTCGCCGCCTAGCAAAGTGCCGTGTCCCTTCACCGCCTCGCCGCCTAGCAAAGCTCCGCGTGCCGTCGCCGCCTAGCAAAGCGCCGTGTTCCTTCGGCGCCTAGCAAAGCAGCGCGTGCCTTCGCCGCCTCACACACCGCTTCGTCCCTTCGCCGCCTCGCCGCTTAGCAAACGCCGTAGTAGCGCCGAAGGCACACGGCGCTTTTGTAGGCGCCCAAGGCACGTGGCGCTTTGCTAAGCACCGAGGCAGCGAAGGCACGCAGCGATCTGATCGTGGTGGACGGGCTCGGGCGCCTTGCTAGGCGGCGAGGCGGCGAAGGCACGCAGCGCTTTGCCAGGCGCCCAAGGACGCAGCGCTGTGCGAGGCGGCGAGGGCACGCAGTGCTTTGCCAGGCGCCCAAGGCACGCAGCGCTTTGCCAGGCGCCCAAGGCACGCAGCGCTCTAGGAGGCGGCGAGGGCACACAGTGCTTTGCTAGGCGGCGAGCGGACGTGCAGCTTTGCTAGGCAGCGAAGGCTGAGGACGCTTTGCTAGGCGCTTTGCTAGGCGGCGAAGGCACGAAGCGATTGGGGAGGCGGCGAAGGCACACGGCGCTTTGCTAGGCGGCGAGGGCGAGAAGGCACGCAGCGCTTTCTTAGGCGGCGAGGCAGCGAAGGCACGCGCTGCTTTGCTAGGCGCCGAAGGCACGCAGCGCTTCCTTCGTTTGCGAGGCAGCGAAGAGATGGAGCGCTTTGCTTGTTGGCCAGGCAGCGAACAGGCGCTGTGCTTTGCTTTCTGCCACTCAGCGAATACACGCAGCGCTCTGCTTTTTGGCGAGGCAGTGAACAGATGCAGCGTCTAGTTTGCGAGGCGGCCAAGAGACGCGGCGCTTTGCATGGTGGCGAGGCGGCGAGCAGATCGAGTGGTTTGCTTGTTGGTGAGGCAGCGAAGAGATGCAGCGGTTTGCTTGTTGGCGAGGCAGCGAAGAGATTCAGCAGTCTCCTTGTTTGTGACACAGCCAACATGCACAGTGGTTGCTCATTGTGCGAGGCAGCGAAGAGATGCAGCACCTTGCTTGTGCACCAGGTGGTGCAGTGGCATCGCGGATGGCTTTTTGGCGTGGAGGCGAAGCGAGGCAGCACTTTGCTAGTTGGCGAGGCAGCGCAGAGACGCAGCAGTCTGCTTGTTTGTGAGACAGCCAACATGCACAGTGGTTAGCTCTTGTGCGAGGCAGCGAATGACCGCCGAGCAAATCGCTTTGTGCGTTCGCCGCCTCGCTGCCTAGCAAAGCGTCGTCTGCCTTGGGCGCCTAGCAAAGCTGCGCGTGCCGTCGCCGTCAAGCAAAGCGCCGTGTTCCTTGGGTGCCTAGCAAGGAACTGCCTGCGTTCGGCGCCTCGCCGCATCGCAGCCTAGCAAAGCCGTGCGTGCCTTCGGCGGCTGGCAAAGCCGTGCGTGCCTTCGCCGCCTCACACAGCGCGGCGTGCCTTCGCCGCCTGGCAGAGCAGCGCGTGCCTTCGCCGCCTCGCCGCCTGAGAAAGCGCTGCGTGCCTTCTCGCCCTCGCCGCCTAGCAAAGCAGCGCGTGCCTTCGCCGCCTCGCCGCCTAGCAAAGCTCCGCGTGCCGTCGCCGCCTAGCAAAGCGCCGTGTTCCTTCGGCGCCTAGCAAAGCAGCGCGTGCCTTCGCCGCCTCAGAAAGCGCTGCGTGCCTTTCGCCCTCGCCGCCCAACAAAGCGCCGTGTCCCTTCACCGCCTCCCCAATCGCTTCGGCCCTTCGCCGCCCAGCAAAGCGCTGCTTGCCTTCGCCGCCTCACACACCGCTGCGTCCCTTCGCCGCCTCGCCGCTTAGCAAACGCCGTAGTAGCGCCGAAGGCACACGGCGCTTTTGTAGGCGCCCAAGGCACGTGGCGCTTTGCTAAGCACCGAGGCAGCGAAGGCACGCAGCGATCTGATCGTGGTGGACGGGCTCGGGCGCCTTGCTAGGCGGCGAGGCGGCGAAGGCACGCAGCGCTTTGCCAGGCGCCCAAGGACGCAGCGCTGTGCGAGGCGGCGAGGGCACGCAGTGCTTTGCCAGGCGCCCAAGGCACGCAGCGCTCTAGGAGGCGGCGAGGGCACACAGTGCTTTGCTAGGCGGCGAGCGGACGTGCAGCTTTGCTAGGCAGCGAAGGCTGAGGACGCTTTGCTAGGCGCTTTGCTAGGCGGCGAAGGCACGAAGCGATTGGGGAGGCGGCGAAGGCACACGGCGCTTTGCTAGGCGGCGAGGGCGAGAAGGCACGCAGCGCTTTCTTAGGCGGCGAGGCAGCGAAGGCACGCGCTGCTTTGCTAGGCGCCGAAGGCACGCAGCGCTTCCTTCGTTTGCGAGGCAGCGAAGAGATGGAGCGCTTTGCTTGTTGGCCAGGCAGCGAACAGGCGCTGTGCTTTGCTTTCTGCCACTCAGCGAATACACGCAGCGCTCTGCTTTTTGGCGAGGCAGTGAACAGATGCAGCGTCTAGTTTGCGAGGCGGCCAAGAGACGCGGCGCTTTGCATGGTGGCGAGGCGGCGAGCAGATCGAGTGGTTTGCTTGTTGGTGAGGCAGCGAAGAGATGCAGCGGTTTGCTTGTTGGCGAGGCAGCGAAGAGATTCAGCAGTCTCCTTGTTTGTGACACAGCCAACATGCACAGTGGTTGCTCATTGTGCGAGGCAGCGAAGAGATGCAGCACCTTGCTTGTGCACCAGGTGGTGCAGTGGCATCGCGGATGGCTTTTTGGCGTGGAGGCGAAGCGAGGCAGCACTTTGCTAGTTGGCGAGGCAGCGCAGAGACGCAGCAGTCTGCTTGTTTGTGAGACAGCCAACATGCACAGTGGTTAGCTCTTGTGCGAGGCAGCGAATGACCGCCGAGCAAATCGCTTTGTGCGTTCGCCGCCTCGCTGCCTAGCAAAGCGTCGTCTCCCTTGGGCGCCTAGCAAAGCTGCGCGTGCCGTCGCCGTCAAGCAAAGCGCCGTGTTCCTTGGGCGCCTAGCAAGGAACTGCCTGCGTTCGGCGCCTCGCCGCATCGCAGCCTAGCAAAGCGCTGCGTGCCTTCGGCGGCTGGCAAAGCCGTGCGTGCCTTCGCCGCCTCACACAGCGCGGCGTGCCTTCGCCGCCTGGCAGAGCAGCGCGTGCCTTCGCCGCCTCGCCGCCTGAGAAAGCGCTGCGTGCCTTCTCGCCCTCGCCGCCTAGCAAAGCGCCGTGTCCCTTCACCGCCTCGCCGCCTAGCAAAGCTCCGCGTGCCGTCGCCGCCTAGCAAAGCGCCGTGTTCCTTCGGCGCCTAGCAAAGCAGCGCGTGCCTTCGCCGCCTCGCCGCCTCAGAAAGCGCTGCGTGCCTTTCGCCCTCGCCGCCCAACAAAGCGCCGTGTCCCTTCACCGCCTCCCCAATCGCTTCGGCCCTTCGCCGCCCAGCAAAGCGCTGCTTGCCTTCGCCGCCTCACACACCGCTGCGTCCCTTCGCCGCCTCGCCGCTTAGCAAACGCCGTAGTAGCGCCGAAGGCACACGGCGCTTTTGTAGGCGCCCAAGGCACGTGGCGCTTTGCTAAGCACCGAGGCAGCGAAGGCACGCAGCGATCTGATCGTGGTGGACGGGCTAGGGCGCCTTGCTAGGCGGCGAGGCGGCGAAGGCACGCAGCGCTTTGCCAGGCGCCCAAGGACGCAGCGCTGTGCGAGGCGGCGAGGGCACGCAGTGCTTTGCCAGGCGCCCAAGGCACGCAGCGCTCTAGGAGGCGGCGAGGGCACACAGTGCTTTGCTAGGCGGCGAGCGGACGTGCAGCTTTGCTAGGCAGCGAAGGCTGAGGACGCTTTGCTAGGCGCTTTGCTAGGCGGCGAAGGCACGAAGCGATTGGGGAGGCGGCGAAGGCACACGGCGCTTTGCTAGGCGGCGAGGGCGAGAAGGCACGCAGCGCTTTCTTAGGCGGCGAGGCAGCGAAGGCACGCGCTGCTTTGCTAGGCGCCGAAGGCACGCAGCGCTTCCTTCGTTTGCGAGGCAGCGAAGAGATGGAGCGCTTTGCTTGTTGGCCAGGCAGCGAACAGGCGCTGTGCTTTGCTTTCTGCCACTCAGCGAATACACGCAGCGCTCTGCTTTTTGGCGAGGCAGTGAACAGATGCAGCGTCTAGTTTGCGAGGCGGCCAAGAGACGCGGCGCTTTGCATGGTGGCGAGGCGGCGAGCAGATCGAGTGGTTTGCTTGTTGGTGAGGCAGCGAAGAGATGCAGCGGTTTGCTTGTTGGCGAGGCAGCGAAGAGATTCAGCAGTCTCCTTGTTTGTGACACAGCCAACATGCACAGTGGTTGCTCATTGTGCGAGGCAGCGAAGAGATGCAGCACCTTGCTTGTGCACCAGGTGGTGCAGTGGCATCGCGGATGGCTTTTTGGCGTGGAGGCGAAGCGAGGCAGCACTTTGCTAGTTGGCGAGGCAGCGCAGAGACGCAGCAGTCTGCTTGTTTGTGAGACAGCCAACATGCACAGTGGTTAGCTCTTGTGCGAGGCAGCGAATGACCGCCGAGCAAATCGCTTTGTGCGTTCGCCGCCTCGCTGCCTAGCAAAGCGTCGTCTCCCTTGGGCGCCTAGCAAAGCTGCGCGTGCCGTCGCCGTCAAGCAAAGCGCCGTGTTCCTTGGGCGCCTAGCAAGGAACTGCCTGCGTTCGGCGCCTCGCCGCATCGCAGCCTAGCAAAGCGCTGCGTGCCTTCGGCGGCTGGCAAAGCCGTGCGTGCCTTCGCCGCCTCACACAGCGCGGCGTGCCTTCGCCGCCTGGCAGAGCAGCGCGTGCCTTCGCCGCCTCGCCGCCTGAGAAAGCGCTGCGTGCCTTCTCGCCCTCGCCGCCTAGCAAAGCGCCGTGTCCCTTCACCGCCTCGCCGCCTAGCAAAGCTCCGCGTGCCGTCGCCGCCTAGCAAAGCGCCGTGTTCCTTCGGCGCCTAGCAAAGCAGCGCGTGCCTTCGCCGCCTCGCCGCCTCAGAAAGCGCTGCGTGCCTTTCGCCCTCGCCGCCCAACAAAGCGCCGTGTCCCTTCACCGCCTCCCCAATCGCTTCGGCCCTTCGCCGCCCAGCAAAGCGCTGCTTGCCTTCGCCGCCTCACACACCGCTGCGTCCCTTCGCCGCCTCGCCGCTTAGCAAACGCCGTAGTAGCGCCGAAGGCACACGGCGCTTTTGTAGGCGCCCAAGGCACGTGGCGCTTTGCTAAGCACCGAGGCAGCGAAGGCACGCAGCGATCTGATCGTGGTGGACGGGCTAGGGCGCCTTGCTAGGCGGCGAGGCGGCGAAGGCACGCAGCGCTTTGCCAGGCGCCCAAGGACGCAGCGCTGTGCGAGGCGGCGAGGGCACGCAGTGCTTTGCCAGGCGCCCAAGGCACGCAGCGCTTTGCCAGGCGCCCAAGGCACGCAGCGCTCTAGGAGGCGGCGAGGGCACACAGTGCTTTGCTAGGCGGCGAGCGGACGTGCAGCTTTGCTAGGCAGCGAAGGCTGAGGACGCTTTGCTAGGCGCTTTGCTAGGCGGCGAAGGCACGAAGCGATTGGGGAGGCGGCGAAGGCACACGGCGCTTTGCTAGGCGGCGAGGGCGAGAAGGCACGCAGCGCTTTCTTAGGCGGCGAGGCAGCGAAGGCACGCGCTGCTTTGCTAGGCGCCGAAGGCACGCAGCGCTTCCTTCGTTTGCGAGGCAGCGAAGAGATGGAGCGCTTTGCTTGTTGGCCAGGCAGCGAACAGGCGCTGTGCTTTGCTTTCTGCCACTCAGCGAATACACGCAGCGCTCTGCTTTTTGGCGAGGCAGTGAACAGATGCAGCGTCTAGTTTGCGAGGCGGCCAAGAGACGCGGCGCTTTGCATGGTGGCGAGGCGGCGAGCAGATCGAGTGGTTTGCTTGTTGGTGAGGCAGCGAAGAGATGCAGCGGTTTGCTTGTTGGCGAGGCAGCGAAGAGATTCAGCAGTCTCCTTGTTTGTGACACAGCCAACATGCACAGTGGTTGCTCATTGTGCGAGGCAGCGAAGAGATGCAGCACCTTGCTTGTGCACCAGGTGGTGCAGTGGCATGGCGGATGGCTTTTTGGCGTGGAGGCGAAGCGAGGCAGCACTTTGCTAGTTGGCGAGGCAGCGCAGAGACGCAGCAGTCTGCTTGTTTGTGAGACAGCCAACATGCACAGTGGTTAGCTCTTGTGCGAGGCAGCGAATGACCGCCGAGCAAATCGCTTTGTGCGTTCGCCGCCTCGCTGCCTAGCAAAGCGTCGTCTCCCTTGGGCGCCTAGCAAAGCTGCGCGTGCCGTCGCCGTCAAGCAAAGCGCCGTGTTCCTTGGGCGCCTAGCAAGGAACTGCCTGCGTTCGGCGCCTCGCCGCATCGCAGCCTAGCAAAGCGCTGCGTGCCTTCGCCGCCTCACACAGCGCGGCGTGCCTTCGCCGCCTGGCAGAGCAGCGCGTGCCTTCGCCGCCTCGCCGCCTCAGAAAGCGCTGCGTGCCTTCTCGCCCTCGCCGCCTAGCAAAGCAGCGCGTGCCTTCGCCGCCTCGCCGCCTAGCAAAGCTCCGCGTGCCGTCGCCGCCTAGCAAAGCGCCGTGTTCCTTCGGCGCCTAGCAAAGCAGCGCGTGCCTTCGCCGCCTCAGAAAGCGCTGCGTGCCTTTCGCCCTCGCCGCCCAACAAAGCGCCGTGTCCCTTCACCGCCTCCCCAATCGCTTCGGCCCTTCGCCGCCCAGCAAAGCGCTGCTTGCCTTCGCCGCCTCACACACCGCTGCGTCCCTTCGCCGCCTCGCCGCTTAGCAAACGCCGTAGTAGCGCCGAAGGCACACGGCGCTTTTGTAGGCGCCCAAGGCACGTGGCGCTTTGCTAAGCACCGAGGCAGCGAAGGCACGCAGCGATCTGATCGTGGTGGACGGGCTAGGGCGCCTTGCTAGGCGGCGAGGCGGCGAAGGCACGCAGCGCTTTGCCAGGCGCCCAAGGACGCAGCGCTGTGCGAGGCGGCGAGGGCACGCAGTGCTTTGCCAGGCGCCCAAGGCACGCAGCGCTTTGCCAGGCGCCCAAGGCACGCAGCGCTCTAGGAGGCGGCGAGGGCACACAGTGCTTTGCTAGGCGGCGAGCGGACGTGCAGCTTTGCTAGGCAGCGAAGGCTGAGGACGCTTTGCTAGGCGCTTTGCTAGGCGGCGAAGGCACGAAGCGATTGGGGAGGCGGCGAAGGCACACGGCGCTTTGCTAGGCGGCGAGGGCGAGAAGGCACGCAGCGCTCTCTTAGGCGGCGAGGCAGCGAAGGCACGCGCTGCTTTGCTAGGCGCCGAAGGCACGCAGCGCTTCCTTCGTTTGCGAGGCAGCGAAGAGATGGAGCGCTTTGCTTGTTGGCCAGGCAGCGAACAGGCGCTGTGCTTTGCTTTCTGCCACTCAGCGAATACACGCAGCGCTCTGCTTTTTGGCGAGGCAGTGAACAGATGCAGCGTCTAGTTTGCGAGGCGGCCAAGAGACGCGGCGCTTTGCATGGTGGCGAGGCGGCGAGCAGATCGAGTGGTTTGCTTGTTGGTGAGGCAGCGAAGAGATGCAGCGGTTTGCTTGTTGGCGAGGCAGCGAAGAGATTCAGCAGTCTCCTTGTTTGTGACACAGCCAACATGCACAGTGGTTGCTCATTGTGCGAGGCAGCGAAGAGATGCAGCACCTTGCTTGTGCACCAGGTGGTGCAGTGGCATCGCGGATGGCTTTTTGGCGTGGAGGCGAAGCGAGGCAGCACTTTGCTAGTTGGCGAGGCAGCGCAGAGACGCAGCAGTCTGCTTGTTTGTGAGACAGCCAACATGCACAGTGGTTAGCTCTTGTGCGAGGCAGCGAATGACCGCCGAGCAAATCGCTTTGTGCGTTCGCCGCCTCGCTGCCTAGCAAAGCGTCGTCTCCCTTGGGCGCCTAGCAAAGCTGCGCGTGCCGTCGCCGTCAAGCAAAGCGCCGTGTTCCTTGGGCGCCTAGCAAGGAACTGCCTGCGTTCGGCGCCTCGCCGCATCGCAGCCTAGCAAAGCGCTGCGTGCCTTCGCCGCCTCACACAGCGCGGCGTGCCTTCGCCGCCTGGCAGAGCAGCGCGTGCCTTCGCCGCCTCGCCGCCTGAGAAAGCGCCGTGTCCCTTCACCGCCTCGCCGCCTAGCAAAGCTCCGCGTGCCGTCGCCGCCTAGCAAAGCGCCGTGTTCCTTCGGCGCCTAGCAAAGCAGCGCGTGCCTTCGCCGCCTCGCCGCCTCAGAAAGCGCTGCGTGCCTTTCGCCCTCGCCGCCCAACAAAGCGCCGTGTCCCTTCACCGCCTCCCCAATCGCTTCGGCCCTTCGCCGCCCAGCAAAGCGCTGCTTGCCTTCGCCGCCTCACACACCGCTGCGTCCCTTCGCCGCCTCGCCGCTTAGCAAACGCCGTAGTAGCGCCGAAGGCACACGGCGCTTTTGTAGGCGCCCAAGGCACGTGGCGCTTTGCTAAGCACCGAGGCAGCGAAGGCACGCAGCGATCTGATCGTGGTGGACGGGCTCGGGCGCCTTGCTAGGCGGCGAGGCGGCGAAGGCACGCAGCGCTTTGCCAGGCGCCCAAGGACGCAGCGCTGTGCGAGGCGGCGAGGGCACGCAGTGCTTTGCCAGGCGCCCAAGGCACGCAGCGCTTTGCCAGGCGCCCAAGGCACGCAGCGCTCTAGGAGGCGGCGAGGGCACACAGTGCTTTGCTAGGCGGCGAGCGGACGTGCAGCTTTGCTAGGCAGCGAAGGCTGAGGACGCTTTGCTAGGCGCTTTGCTAGGCGGCGAAGGCACGAAGCGATTGGGGAGGCGGCGAAGGCACACGGCGCTTTGCTAGGCGGCGAGGGCGAGAAGGCACGCAGCGCTTTCTTAGGCGGCGAGGCAGCGAAGGCACGCGCTGCTTTGCTAGGCGCCGAAGGCACGCAGCGCTTCCTTCGTTTGCGAGGCAGCGAAGAGATGGAGCGCTTTGCTTGTTGGCCAGGCAGCGAACAGGCGCTGTGCTTTGCTTTCTGCCACTCAGCGAATAGACGCAGCGCTCTGCTTTTTGGCGAGGCAGTGAACAGATGCAGCGTCTAGTTTGCGAGGCGGCCAAGAGACGCGGCGCTTTGCATGGTGGCGAGGCGGCGAGCAGATCGAGTGGTTTGCTTGTTGGTGAGGCAGCGAAGAGATGCAGCGGTTTGCTTGTTGGCGAGGCAGCGAAGAGATTCAGCAGTCTCCTTGTTTGTGACACAGCCAACATGCACAGTGGTTGCTCATTGTGCGAGGCAGCGAAGAGATGCAGCACCTTGCTTGTGCACCAGGTGGTGCAGTGGCATGGCGGATGGCTTTTTGGCGTGGAGGCGAAGCGAGGCAGCACTTTGCTAGTTGGCGAGGCAGCGCAGAGACGCAGCAGTCTGCTTGTTTGTGAGACAGCCAACATGCACAGTGGTTAGCTCTTGTGCGAGGCAGCGAATGACCGCCGAGCAAATCGCTTTGTGCGTTCGCCGCCTCGCTGCCTAGCAAAGCGTCGTCTCCCTTGGGCGCCTAGCAAAGCTGCGCGTGCCGTCGCCGTCAAGCAAAGCGCCGTGTTCCTTGGGCGCCTAGCAAGGAACTGCCTGCGTTCGGCGCCTCGCCGCATCGCAGCCTAGCAAAGCGCTGCGTGCCTTCGCCGCCTCACACAGCGCGGCGTGCCTTCGCCGCCTGGCAGAGCAGCGCGTGCCTTCGCCGCCTCGCCGCCTCAGAAAGCGCTGCGTGCCTTCTCGCCCTCGCCGCCTAGCAAAGCAGCGCGTGCCTTCGCCGCCTCGCCGCCTAGCAAAGCTCCGCGTGCCGTCGCCGCCTAGCAAAGCGCCGTGTTCCTTCGGCGCCTAGCAAAGCAGCGCGTGCCTTCGCCGCCTCAGAAAGCGCTGCGTGCCTTTCGCCCTCGCCGCCCAACAAAGCGCCGTGTCCCTTCACCGCCTCCCCAATCGCTTCGGCCCTTCGCCGCCCAGCAAAGCGCTGCTTGCCTTCGCCGCCTCACACACCGCTGCGTCCCTTCGCCGCCTCGCCGCTTAGCAAACGCCGTAGTAGCGCCGAAGGCACACGGCGCTTTTGTAGGCGCCCAAGGCACGTGGCGCTTTGCTAAGCACCGAGGCAGCGAAGGCACGCAGCGATCTGATCGTGGTGGACGGGCTAGGGCGCCTTGCTAGGCGGCGAGGCGGCGAAGGCACGCAGCGCTTTGCCAGGCGCCCAAGGACGCAGCGCTGTGCGAGGCGGCGAGGGCACGCAGTGCTTTGCCAGGCGCCCAAGGCACGCAGCGCTTTGCCAGGCGCCCAAGGCACGCAGCGCTCTAGGAGGCGGCGAGGGCACACAGTGCTTTGCTAGGCGGCGAGCGGACGTGGAGCTTTGCTAGGCAGCGAAGGCTGAGGACGCTTTGCTAGGCGCTTTGCTAGGCGGCGAAGGCACGAAGCGATTGGGGAGGCGGCGAAGGCACACGGCGCTTTGCTAGGCGGCGAGGGCGAGAAGGCACGCAGCGCTCTCTTAGGCGGCGAGGCAGCGAAGGCACGCGCTGCTTTGCTAGGCGCCGAAGGCACGCAGCGCTTCCTTCGTTTGCGAGGCAGCGAAGAGATGGAGCGCTTTGCTTGTTGGCCAGGCAGCGAACAGGCGCTGTGCTTTGCTTTCTGCCACTCAGCGAATACACGCAGCGCTCTGCTTTTTGGCGAGGCAGTGAACAGATGCAGCGTCTAGTTTGCGAGGCGGCCAAGAGACGCGGCGCTTTGCATGGTGGCGAGGCGGCGAGCAGATCGAGTGGTTTGCTTGTTGGTGAGGCAGCGAAGAGATGCAGCGGTTTGCTTGTTGGCGAGGCAGCGAAGAGATTCAGCAGTCTCCTTGTTTGTGACACAGCCAACATGCACAGTGGTTGCTCATTGTGCGAGGCAGCGAAGAGATGCAGCACCTTGCTTGTGCACCAGGTGGTGCAGTGGCATGGCGGATGGCTTTTTGGCGTGGAGGCGAAGCGAGGCAGCACTTTGCTAGTTGGCGAGGCAGCGCAGAGACGCAGCAGTCTGCTTGTTTGTGAGACAGCCAACATGCACAGTGGTTAGCTCTTGTGCGAGGCAGCGAATGACCGCCGAGCAAATCGCTTTGTGCGTTCGCCGCCTCGCTGCCTAGCAAAGCGTCGTCTCCCTTGGGCGCCTAGCAAAGCTGCGCGTGCCGTCGCCGTCAAGCAAAGCGCCGTGTTCCTTGGGCGCCTAGCAAGGAACTGCCTGCGTTCGGCGCCTCGCCGCATCGCAGCCTAGCAAAGCGCTGCGTGCCTTCGCCGCCTCACACAGCGCGGCGTGCCTTCGCCGCCTGGCAGAGCAGCGCGTGCCTTCGCCGCCTCGCCGCCTGAGAAAGCGCCGTGTCCCTTCACCGCCTCGCCGCCTAGCAAAGCTCCGCGTGCCGTCGCCGCCTAGCAAAGCGCCGTGTTCCTTCGGCGCCTAGCAAAGCAGCGCGTGCCTTCGCCGCCTCGCCGCCTCAGAAAGCGCTGCGTGCCTTTCGCCCTCGCCGCCCAACAAAGCGCCGTGTCCCTTCACCGCCTCCCCAATCGCTTCGGCCCTTCGCCGCCCAGCAAAGCGCTGCTTGCCTTCGCCGCCTCACACACCGCTGCGTCCCTTCGCCGCCTCGCCGCTTAGCAAACGCCGTAGTAGCGCCGAAGGCACACGGCGCTTTTGTAGGCGCCCAAGGCACGTGGCGCTTTGCTAAGCACCGAGGCAGCGAAGGCACGCAGCGATCTGATCGTGGTGGACGGGCTCGGGCGCCTTGCTAGGCGGCGAGGCGGCGAAGGCACGCAGCGCTTTGCCAGGCGCCCAAGGACGCAGCGCTGTGCGAGGCGGCGAGGGCACGCAGTGCTTTGCCAGGCGCCCAAGGCACGCAGCGCTTTGCCAGGCGCCCAAGGCACGCAGCGCTCTAGGAGGCGGCGAGGGCACACAGTGCTTTGCTAGGCGGCGAGCGGACGTGCAGCTTTGCTAGGCAGCGAAGGCTGAGGACGCTTTGCTAGGCGCTTTGCTAGGCGGCGAAGGCACGAAGCGATTGGGGAGGCGGCGAAGGCACACGGCTCTTTGCTAGGCGGCGAGGGCGAGAAGGCACGCAGCGCTTTCTTAGGCGGCGAGGCAGCGAAGGCACGCGCTGCTTTGCTAGGCGCCGAAGGCACGCAGCGCTTCCTTCGTTTGCGAGGCAGCGAAGAGATGGAGCGCTTTGCTTGTTGGCCAGGCAGCGAACAGGCGCTGTGCTTTGCTTTCTGCCACTCAGCGAATACACGCAGCGCTCTGCTTTTTGGCGAGGCAGTGAACAGATGCAGCGTCTAGTTTGCGAGGCGGCCAAGAGACGCGGCGCTTTGCATGGTGGCGAGGCGGCGAGCAGATCGAGTGGTTTGCTTGTTGGTGAGGCAGCGAAGAGATGCAGCGGTTTGCTTGTTGGCGAGGCAGCGAAGAGATTCAGCAGTCTCCTTGTTTGTGACACAGCCAACATGCACAGTGGTTGCTCATTGTGCGAGGCAGCGAAGAGATGCAGCACCTTGCTTGTGCACCAGGTGGTGCAGTGGCATCGCGGATGGCTTTTTGGCGTGGAGGCGAAGCGAGGCAGCACTTTGCTAGTTGGCGAGGCAGCGCAGAGACGCAGCAGTCTGCTTGTTTGTGAGACAGCCAACATGCACAGTGGTTAGCTCTTGTGCGAGGCAGCGAATGACCGCCGAGCAAATCGCTTTGTGCGTTCGCCGCCTCGCTGCCTAGCAAAGCGTCGTCTCCCTTGGGCGCCTAGCAAAGCTGCGCGTGCCGTCGCCGTCAAGCAAAGCGCCGTGTTCCTTGGGCGCCTAGCAAGGAACTGCCTGCGTTCGGCGCCTCGCCGCATCGCAGCCTAGCAAAGCGCTGCGTGCCTTCGCCGCCTCACACAGCGCGGCGTGCCTTCGCCGCCTGGCAGAGCAGCGCGTGCCTTCGCCGCCTCGCCGCCTGAGAAAGCGCCGTGTCCCTTCACCGCCTCGCCGCCTAGCAAAGCTCCGCGTGCCGTCGCCGCCTAGCAAAGCGCCGTGTTCCTTCGGCGCCTAGCAAAGCAGCGCGTGCCTTCGCCGCCTCGCCGCCTCAGAAAGCGCTGCGTGCCTTTCGCCCTCGCCGCCCAACAAAGCGCCGTGTCCCTTCACCGCCTCCCCAATCGCTTCGGCCCTTCGCCGCCCAGCAAAGCGCTGCTTGCCTTCGCCGCCTCACACACCGCTGCGTCCCTTCGCCGCCTCGCCGCTTAGCAAACGCCGTAGTAGCGCCGAAGGCACACGGCGCTTTTGTAGGCGCCCAAGGCACGTGGCGCTTTGCTAAGCACCGAGGCAGCGAAGGCACGCAGCGATCTGATCGTGGTGGACGGGCTCGGGCGCCTTGCTAGGCGGCGAGGCGGCGAAGGCACGCAGCGCTTTGCCAGGCGCCCAAGGACGCAGCGCTGTGCGAGGCGGCGAGGGCACGCAGTGCTTTGCCAGGCGCCCAAGGCACGCAGCGCTTTGCCAGGCGCCCAAGGCACGCAGCGCTCTAGGAGGCGGCGAGGGCACACAGTGCTTTGCTAGGCGGCGAGCGGACGTGCAGCTTTGCTAGGCAGCGAAGGCTGAGGACGCTTTGCTAGGCGCTTTGCTAGGCGGCGAAGGCACGAAGCGATTGGGGAGGCGGCGAAGGCACACGGCTCTTTGCTAGGCGGCGAGGGCGAGAAGGCACGCAGCGCTTTCTTAGGCGGCGAGGCAGCGAAGGCACGCGCTGCTTTGCTAGGCGCCGAAGGCACGCAGCGCTTCCTTCGTTTGCGAGGCAGCGAAGAGATGGAGCGCTTTGCTTGTTGGCCAGGCAGCGAACAGGCGCCGTGCTTTGCTTTCTGCCACTCAGCGAATAGACGCAGCGCTCTGCTTTTTGGCGAGGCAGTGAACAGATGCAGCGTCTAGTTTGCGAGGCGGCCAAGAGACGCGGCGCTTTGCATGGTGGCGAGGCGGCGAGCAGATCGAGTGGTTTGCTTGTTGGTGAGGCAGCGAAGAGATGCAGCAGTCTCCTTGTTTGTGACACAGCCAACATGCACAGTGGTTGCTCATTGTGCGAGGCAGCGAAGAGATGCAGCACCTTGCTTGTGCACCAGGTGGTGCAGTGGCATGGCGGATGGCTTTTTGGCGTGGAGGCGAAGCGAGGCAGCACTTTGCTAGTTGGCGAGGCAGCGCAGAGACGCAGCAGTCTGCTTGTTTGTGAGACAGCCAACATGCACAGTGGTTAGCTCTTGTGCGAGGCAGCGAATGACCGCCGAGCAAATCGCTTTGTGCGTTCGCCGCCTCGCTGCCTAGCAAAGCGTCGTCTGCCTTGGGCGCCTAGCAAAGCTCCGCGTGCCGTCGCCGTCAAGCAAAGCGCCGTGTTCCTTGGGCGCCTAGCAAGGAACTGCCTGCGTTCGGCGCCTCGCCGCATCGCAGCCTAGCAAAGCGCTGCGTGCCTTCGCCGCCTCACACAGCGCGGCGTGCCTTCGCCGCCTGGCAGAGCAGCGCGTGCCTTCGCCGCCTCGCCGCCTGAGAAAGCGCTGCGTGCCTTCTCGCCCTCGCCGCCTAGCAAAGCAGCGCGTGCCTTCGCCGCCTCGCCGCCTAGCAAAGCTCCGCGTGCCGTCGCCGCCTAGCAAAGCGCCGTGTTCCTTCGGCGCCTAGCAAAGCAGCGCGTGCCTTCGCCGCCTCAGAAAGCGCTGCGTGCCTTTCGCCCTCGCCGCCCAACAAAGCGCCGTGTCCCTTCACCGCCTCCCCAATCGCTTCGGCCCTTCGCCGCCCAGCAAAGCGCTGCTTGCCTTCGCCGCCTCACACACCGCTGCGTCCCTTCGCCGCCTCGCCGCTTAGCAAACGCCGTAGTAGCGCCGAAGGCACACGGCGCTTTTGTAGGCGCCCAAGGCACGTGGCGCTTTGCTAAGCACCGAGGCAGCGAAGGCACGCAGCGATCTGATCGTGGTGGACGGGCTAGGGCGCCTTGCTAGGCGGCGAGGCGGCGAAGGCACGCAGCGCTTTGCCAGGCGCCCAAGGACGCAGCGCTGTGCGAGGCGGCGAGGGCACGCAGTGCTTTGCCAGGCGCCCAAGGCACGCAGCGCTTTGCCAGGCGCCCAAGGCACGCAGCGCTCTAGGAGGCGGCGAGGGCACACAGTGCTTTGCTAGGCGGCGAGCGGACGTGCAGCTTTGCTAGGCAGCGAAGGCTGAGGACGCTTTGCTAGGCGCTTTGCTAGGCGGCGAAGGCACGAAGCGATTGGGGAGGCGGCGAAGGCACACGGCGCTTTGCTAGGCGGCGAGGGCGAGAAGGCACGCAGCGCTTTCTTAGGCGGCGAGGCAGCGAAGGCACGCGCTGCTTTGCTAGGCGCCGAAGGCACGCAGCGCTTCCTTCGTTTGCGAGGCAGCGAAGAGATGGAGCGCTTTGCTTGTTGGCCAGGCAGCGAACAGGCGCTGTGCTTTGCTTTCTGCCACTCAGCGAATACACGCAGCGCTCTGCTTTTTGGCGAGGCAGTGAACAGATGCAGCGTCTAGTTTGCGAGGCGGCCAAGAGACGCGGCGCTTTGCATGGTGGCGAGGCGGCGAGCAGATCGAGTGGTTTGCTTGTTGGTGAGGCAGCGAAGAGATGCAGCGGTTTGCTTGTTGGCGAGGCAGCGAAGAGATTCAGCAGTCTCCTTGTTTGTGACACAGCCAACATGCACAGTGGTTGCTCATTGTGCGAGGCAGCGAAGAGATGCAGCACCTTGCTTGTGCACCAGGTGGTGCAGTGGCATGGCGGATGGCTTTTTGGCGTGGAGGCGAAGCGAGGCAGCACTTTGCTAGTTGGCGAGGCAGCGCAGAGACGCAGCAGTCTGCTTGTTTGTGAGACAGCCAACATGCACAGTGGTTAGCTCTTGTGCGAGGCAGCGAATGACCGCCGAGCAAATCGCTTTGTGCGTTCGCCGCCTCGCTGCCTAGCAAAGCGTCGTCTCCCTTGGGCGCCTAGCAAAGCTGCGCGTGCCGTCGCCGTCAAGCAAAGCGCCGTGTTCCTTGGGCGCCTAGCAAGGAACTGCCTGCGTTCGGCGCCTCGCCGCATCGCAGCCTAGCAAAGCGCTGCGTGCCTTCGCCGCCTCACACAGCGCGGCGTGCCTTCGCCGCCTGGCAGAGCAGCGCGTGCCTTCGCCGCCTCGCCGCCTCAGAAAGCGCTGCGTGCCTTCTCGCCCTCGCCGCCTAGCAAAGCAGCGCGTGCCTTCGCCGCCTCGCCGCCTAGCAAAGCTCCGCGTGCCGTCGCCGCCTAGCAAAGCGCCGTGTTCCTTCGGCGCCTAGCAAAGCAGCGCGTGCCTTCGCCGCCTCAGAAAGCGCTGCGTGCCTTTCGCCCTCGCCGCCCAACAAAGCGCCGTGTCCCTTCACCGCCTCCCCAATCGCTTCGGCCCTTCGCCGCCCAGCAAAGCGCTGCTTGCCTTCGCCGCCTCACACACCGCTGCGTCCCTTCGCCGCCTCGCCGCTTAGCAAACGCCGTAGTAGCGCCGAAGGCACACGGCGCTTTTGTAGGCGCCCAAGGCACGTGGCGCTTTGCTAAGCACCGAGGCAGCGAAGGCACGCAGCGATCTGATCGTGGTGGACGGGCTCGGGCGCCTTGCTAGGCGGCGAGGCGGCGAAGGCACGCAGCGCTTTGCCAGGCGCCCAAGGACGCAGCGCTGTGCGAGGCGGCGAGGGCACGCAGTGCTTTGCCAGGCGCCCAAGGCACGCAGCGCTTTGCCAGGCGCCCAAGGCACGCAGCGCTCTAGGAGGCGGCGAGGGCACACAGTGCTTTGCTAGGCGGCGAGCGGACGTGCAGCTTTGCTAGGCAGCGAAGGCTGAGGACGCTTTGCTAGGCGCTTTGCTAGGCGGCGAAGGCACGAAGCGATTGGGGAGGCGGCGAAGGCACACGGCGCTTTGCTAGGCGGCGAGGGCGAGAAGGCACGCAGCGCTTTCTTAGGCGGCGAGGCAGCGAAGGCACGCGCTGCTTTGCTAGGCGCCGAAGGCACGCAGCGCTTCCTTCGTTTGCGAGGCAGCGAAGAGATGGAGCGCTTTGCTTGTTGGCCAGGCAGCGAACAGGCGCTGTGCTTTGCTTTCTGCCACTCAGCGAATACACGCAGCGCTCTGCTTTTTGGCGAGGCAGTGAACAGATGCAGCGTCTAGTTTGCGAGGCGGCCAAGAGACGCGGCGCTTTGCATGGTGGCGAGGCGGCGAGCAGATCGAGTGGTTTGCTTGTTGGTGAGGCAGCGAAGAGATGCAGCGGTTTGCTTGTTGGCGAGGCAGCGAAGAGATTCAGCAGTCTCCTTGTTTGTGACACAGCCAACATGCACAGTGGTTGCTCATTGTGCGAGGCAGCGAAGAGATGCAGCACCTTGCTTGTGCACCAGGTGGTGCAGTGGCATCGCGGATGGCTTTTTGGCGTGGAGGCGAAGCGAGGCAGCACTTTGCTAGTTGGCGAGGCAGCGCAGAGACGCAGCAGTCTGCTTGTTTGTGAGACAGCCAACATGCACAGTGGTTAGCTCTTGTGCGAGGCAGCGAATGACCGCCGAGCAAATCGCTTTGTGCGTTCGCCGCCTCGCTGCCTAGCAAAGCGTCGTCTCCCTTGGGCGCCTAGCAAAGCTGCGCGTGCCGTCGCCGTCAAGCAAAGCGCCGTGTTCCTTGGGCGCCTAGCAAGGAACTGCCTGCGTTCGGCGCCTCGCCGCATCGCAGCCTAGCAAAGCGCTGCGTGCCTTCGCCGCCTCACACAGCGCGGCGTGCCTTCGCCGCCTGGCAGAGCAGCGCGTGCCTTCGCCGCCTCGCCGCCTGAGAAAGCGCTGCGTGCCTTCTCGCCCTCGCCGCCTAGCAAAGCGCCGTGTCCCTTCACCGCCTCGCCGCCTAGCAAAGCTCCGCGTGCCGTCGCCGCCTAGCAAAGCGCCGTGTTCCTTCGGCGCCTAGCAAAGCAGCGCGTGCCTTCGCCGCCTCGCCGCCTCAGAAAGCGCTGCGTGCCTTTCGCCCTCGCCGCCCAACAAAGCGCCGTGTCCCTTCACCGCCTCCCCAATCGCTTCGGCCCTTCGCCGCCCAGCAAAGCGCTGCTTGCCTTCGCCGCCTCACACACCGCTGCGTCCCTTCGCCGCCTCGCCGCTTAGCAAACGCGTAGTAGCGCCGAAGGCACACGGCGCTTTTGTAGGCGCCCAAGGCACGTGGCGCTTTGCTAAGCACCGAGGCAGCGAAGGCACGCAGCGATCTGATCGTGGTGGACGGGCTAGGGCGCCTTGCTAGGCGGCGAGGCGGCGAAGGCACGCAGCGCTTTGCCAGGCGCCCAAGGACGCAGCGCTGTGCGAGGCGGCGAGGGCACGCAGTGCTTTGCCAGGCGCCCAAGGCACGCAGCGCTCTAGGAGGCGGCGAGGGCACACAGTGCTTTGCTAGGCGGCGAGCAGACGTGGAGCTTTGCTAGGCAGCAAAGGCTGAGGACGCTTTGCTAGGCGCTTTGCTAGGCGGCGAAGGCACGAAGCGATTGGGGAGGCGGCGAAGGCACACGGCGCTTTGCTAGGCGGCGAGGGCGAGAAGGCACGCAGCGCTCTCTTAGGCGGCGAGGCAGCGAAGGCACGCGCTGCTTTGCTAGGCGCCGAAGGCACGCAGCGCTTCCTTCGTTTGCGAGGCAGCGAAGAGATGGAGCGCTTTGCTTGTTGGCCAGGCAGCGAACAGGCGCTGTGCTTTGCTTTCTGCCACTCAGCGAATACACGCAGCGCTCTGCTTTTTGGCGAGGCAGTGAACAGATGCAGCGTCTAGTTTGCGAGGCGGCCAAGAGACGCGGCGCTTTGCATGGTGGCGAGGCGGCGAGCAGATCGAGTGGTTTGCTTGTTGGTGAGGCAGCGAAGAGATGCAGCGGTTTGCTTGTTGGCGAGGCAGCGAAGAGATTCAGCAGTCTCCTTGTTTGTGACACAGCCAACATGCACAGTGGTTGCTCATTGTGCGAGGCAGCGAAGAGATGCAGCACCTTGCTTGTGCACCAGGTGGTGCAGTGGCATCGCGGATGGCTTTTTGGCGTGGAGGCGAAGCGAGGCAGCACTTTGCTAGTTGGCGAGGCAGCGCAGAGACGCAGCAGTCTGCTTGTTTGTGAGACAGCCAACATGCACAGTGGTTGCTCATTGTGCGAGGCAGCGAAGAGATGCAGCACCTTGCTTGTGCACCAGGTGGTGCAGTGGCATCGCGGATGGCTTTTTGGCGTGGAGGCGAAGCGAGGCAGCACTTTGCTAGTTGGCGAGGCAGCGCAGAGACGCAGCAGTCTGCTTGTTTGTGAGACAGCCAACATGCACAGTGGTTAGCTCTTGTGCGAGGCAGCGAATGACCGCCGAGCAAATCGCTTTGTGCGTTCGCCGCCTCGCTGCCTAGCAAAGCGTCGTCTCCCTTGGGCGCCTAGCAAAGCTGCGCGTGCCGTCGCCGTCAAGCAAAGCGCCGTGTTCCTTGGGCGCCTAGCAAGGAACTGCCTGCGTTCGGCGCCTCGCCGCATCGCAGCCTAGCAAAGCGCTGCGTGCCTTCGGCGGCTGGCAAAGCCGTGCGTGCCTTCGCCGCCTCACACAGCGCGGCGTGCCTTCGCCGCCTGGCAGAGCAGCGCGTGCCTTCGCCGCCTGGCCGCCTGAGAAAGCGCTGCGTGCCTTCTCGCCCTCGCCGCCTAGCAAAGCGCCGTGTCCCTTCACCGCCTCGCCGCCTAGCAAAGCTCCGCGTGCCGTCGCCGCCTAGCAAAGCGCCGTGTTCCTTCGGCGCCTAGCAAAGCAGCGCGTGCCTTCGCCGCCTCAGAAAGCGCTGCGTGCCTTTCGCCCTCGCCGCCCAACAAAGCGCCGTGTCCCTTCACCGCCTCCCCAATCGCTTCGGCCCTTCGCCGCCCAGCAAAGCGCTGCTTGCCTTCGCCGCCTCACACACCGCTGCGTCCCTTCGCCGCCTCGCCGCTTAGCAAACGCCGTAGTAGCGCCGAAGGCACACGGCGCTTTTGTAGGCGCCCAAGGACGCAGCGCTGTGCGAGGCGGCGAGGGCACGCAGTGCTTTGCCAGGCGCCCAAGGCACGCAGCGCTCTAGGAGGCGGCGAGGGCACACAGTGCTTTGCTAGGCGGCGAGCGGACGTGCAGCTTTGCTAGGCAGCGAAGGCTGAGGACGCTTTGCTAGGCGCTTTGCTAGGCGGCGAAGGCACGAAGCGATTGGGGAGGCGGCGAAGGCACACGGCGCTTTGCTAGGCGGCGAGGGCGAGAAGGCACGCAGCGCTTTCTTAGGCGGCGAGGCAGCGAAGGCACGCGCTGCTTTGCTAGGCGCCGAAGGCACGCAGCGCTTCCTTCGTTTGCGAGGCAGCGAAGAGATGGAGCGCTTTGCTTGTTGGCCAGGCAGCGAACAGGCGCTGTGCTTTGCTTTCTGCCACTCAGCGAATAGACGCAGCGCTCTGCTTTTTGGCGAGGCAGTGAACAGATGCAGCGTCTAGTTTGCGAGGCGGCCAAGAGACGCGGCGCTTTGCATGGTGGCGAGGCGGCGAGCAGATCGAGTGGTTTGCTTGTTGGTGAGGCAGCGAAGAGATGCAGCGGTTTGCTTGTTGGCGAGGCAGCGAAGAGATTCAGCAGTCTCCTTGTTTGTGACACAGCCAACATGCACAGTGGTTGCTCATTGTGCGAGGCAGCGAAGAGATGCAGCACCTTGCTTGTGCACCAGGTGGTGCAGTGGCATCGCGGATGGCTTTTTGGCGTGGAGGCGAAGCGAGGCAGCACTTTGCTAGTTGGCGAGGCAGCGCAGAGACGCAGCAGGCTGCTTGTTTGTGAGACAGCCAACATGCACAGTGGTTAGCTCTTGTGCGAGGCAGCGAATGACCGCCGAGCAAATCGCTTTGTGCGTTCGCCGCCTCGCTGCCTAGCAAAGCGTCGTCTCCCTTGGGCGCCTAGCAAAGCTGCGCGTGCCGTCGCCGTCAAGCAAAGCGCCGTGTTCCTTGGGCGCCTAGCAAGGAACTGCCTGCGTTCGGCGCCTCGCCGCATCGCAGCCTAGCAAAGCGCTGCGTGCCTTCGCCGCCTCACACAGCGCGGCGTGCCTTCGCCGCCTGGCAGAGCAGCGCGTGCCTTCGCCGCCTCGCCGCCTGAGAAAGCGCCGTGTCCCTTCACCGCCTCGCCGCCTAGCAAAGCTCCGCGTGCCGTCGCCGCCTAGCAAAGCGCCGTGTTCCTTCGGCGCCTAGCAAAGCAGCGCGTGCCTTCGCCGCCTCGCCGCCTCAGAAAGCGCTGCGTGCCTTTCGCCCTCGCCGCCCAACAAAGCGCCGTGTCCCTTCACCGCCTCCCCAATCGCTTCGGCCCTTCGCCGCCCAGCAAAGCGCTGCTTGCCTTCGCCGCCTCACACACCGCTGCGTCCCTTCGCCGCCTCGCCGCTTAGCAAACGCCGTAGTAGCGCCGAAGGCACACGGCGCTTTTGTAGGCGCCCAAGGCACGTGGCGCTTTGCTAAGCACCGAGGCAGCGAAGGCACGCAGCGATCTGATCGTGGTGGACGGGCTCGGGCGCCTTGCTAGGCGGCGAGGCGGCGAAGGCACGCAGCGCTTTGCCAGGCGCCCAAGGACGCAGCGCTGTGCGAGGCGGCGAGGGCACGCAGTGCTTTGCCAGGCGCCCAAGGCACGCAGCGCTTTGCCAGGCGCCCAAGGCACGCAGCGCTCTAGGAGGCGGCGAGGGCACACAGTGCTTTGCTAGGCGGCGAGCGGACGTGCAGCTTTGCTAGGCAGCGAAGGCTGAGGACGCTTTGCTAGGCGCTTTGCTAGGCGGCGAAGGCACGAAGCGATTGGGGAGGCGGCGAAGGCACACGGCGCTTTGCTAGGCGGCGAGGGCGAGAAGGCACGCAGCGCTTTCTTAGGCGGCGAGGCAGCGAAGGCACGCGCTGCTTTGCTAGGCGCCGAAGGCACGCAGCGCTTCCTTCGTTTGCGAGGCAGCGAAGAGATGGAGCGCTTTGCTTGTTGGCCAGGCAGCGAACAGGCGCTGTGCTTTGCTTTCTGCCACTCAGCGAATACACGCAGCGCTCTGCTTTTTGGCGAGGCAGTGAACAGATGCAGCGTCTAGTTTGCGAGGCGGCCAAGAGACGCGGCGCTTTGCATGGTGGCGAGGCGGCGAGCAGATCGAGTGGTTTGCTTGTTGGTGAGGCAGCGAAGAGATGCAGCGGTTTGCTTGTTGGCGAGGCAGCGAAGAGATTCAGCAGTCTCCTTGTTTGTGACACAGCCAACATGCACAGTGGTTGCTCATTGTGCGAGGCAGCGAAGAGATGCAGCACCTTGCTTGTGCACCAGGTGGTGCAGTGGCATCGCGGATGGCTTTTTGGCGTGGAGGCGAAGCGAGGCAGCACTTTGCTAGTTGGCGAGGCAGCGCAGAGACGCAGCAGTCTGCTTGTTTGTGAGACAGCCAACATGCACAGTGGTTAGCTCTTGTGCGAGGCAGCGAATGACCGCCGAGCAAATCGCTTTGTGCGTTCGCCGCCTCGCTGCCTAGCAAAGCGTCGTCTCCCTTGGGCGCCTAGCAAAGCTGCGCGTGCCGTCGCCGTCAAGCAAAGCGCCGTGTTCCTTGGGCGCCTAGCAAGGAACTGCCTGCGTTCGGCGCCTCGCCGCATCGCAGCCTAGCAAAGCGCTGCGTGCCTTCGCCGCCTCACACAGCGCGGCGTGCCTTCGCCGCCTGGCAGAGCAGCGCGTGCCTTCGCCGCCTCGCCGCCTGAGAAAGCGCTGCGTGCCTTCTCGCCCTCGCCGCCTAGCAAAGCGCCGTGTCCCTTCACCGCCTCGCCGCCTAGCAAAGCTCCGCGTGCCGTCGCCGCCTAGCAAAGCGCCGTGTTCCTTCGGCGCCTAGCAAAGCAGCGCGTGCCTTCGCCGCCTCGCCGCCTGAGAAAGCGCTGCGTGCCTTTCGCCCTCGCCGCCCAACAAAGCGCCGTGTCCCTTCACCGCCTCCCCAATCGCTTCGGCCCTTCGCCGCCCAGCAAAGCGCTGCTTGCCTTCGCCGCCTCACACACCGCTGCGTCCCTTCGCCGCCTCGCCGCTTAGCAAACGCGTAGTAGCGCCGAAGGCACACGGCGCTTTTGTAGGCGCCCAAGGCACGTGGCGCTTTGCTAAGCACCGAGGCAGCGAAGGCACGCAGCGATCTGATCGTGGTGGACGGGCTAGGGCGCCTTGCTAGGCGGCGAGGCGGCGAAGGCACGCAGCGCTTTGCCAGGCGCCCAAGGACGCAGCGCTGTGCGAGGCGGCGAGGGCACGCAGTGCTTTGCCAGGCGCCCAAGGCACGCAGCGCTCTAGGAGGCGGCGAGGGCACACAGTGCTTTGCTAGGCGGCGAGCAGACGTGGAGCTTTGCTAGGCAGCAAAGGCTGAGGACGCTTTGCTAGGCGCTTTGCTAGGCGGCGAAGGCACGAAGCGATTGGGGAGGCGGCGAAGGCACACGGCGCTTTGCTAGGCGGCGAGGGCGAGAAGGCACGCAGCGCTCTCTTAGGCGGCGAGGCAGCGAAGGCACGCGCTGCTTTGCTAGGCGCCGAAGGCACGCAGCGCTTCCTTCGTTTGCGAGGCAGCGAAGAGATGGAGCGCTTTGCTTGTTGGCCAGGCAGCGAACAGGCGCTGTGCTTTGCTTTCTGCCACTCAGCGAATACACGCAGCGCTCTGCTTTTTGGCGAGGCAGTGAACAGATGCAGCGTCTAGTTTGCGAGGCGGCCAAGAGACGCGGCGCTTTGCATGGTGGCGAGGCGGCGAGCAGATCGAGTGGTTTGCTTGTTGGTGAGGCAGCGAAGAGATGCAGCGGTTTGCTTGTTGGCGAGGCAGCGAAGAGATTCAGCAGTCTCCTTGTTTGTGACACAGCCAACATGCACAGTGGTTGCTCATTGTGCGAGGCAGCGAAGAGATGCAGCACCTTGCTTGTGCACCAGGTGGTGCAGTGGCATCGCGGATGGCTTTTTGGCGTGGAGGCGAAGCGAGGCAGCACTTTGCTAGTTGGCGAGGCAGCGCAGAGACGCAGCAGTCTGCTTGTTTGTGAGACAGCCAACATGCACAGTGGTTGCTCATTGTGCGAGGCAGCGAAGAGATGCAGCACCTTGCTTGTGCACCAGGTGGTGCAGTGGCATCGCGGATGGCTTTTTGGCGTGGAGGCGAAGCGAGGCAGCACTTTGCTAGTTGGCGAGGCAGCGCAGAGACGCAGCAGTCTGCTTGTTTGTGAGACAGCCAACATGCACAGTGGTTAGCTCTTGTGCGAGGCAGCGAATGACCGCCGAGCAAATCGCTTTGTGCGTTCGCCGCCTCGCTGCCTAGCAAAGCGTCGTCTCCCTTGGGCGCCTAGCAAAGCTGCGCGTGCCGTCGCCGTCAAGCAAAGCGCCGTGTTCCTTGGGCGCCTAGCAAGGAACTGCCTGCGTTCGGCGCCTCGCCGCATCGCAGCCTAGCAAAGCGCTGCGTGCCTTCGCCGCCTCACACAGCGCGGCGTGCCTTCGCCGCCTGGCAGAGCAGCGCGTGCCTTCGCCGCCTCGCCGCCTGAGAAAGCGCTGCGTGCCTTCTCGCCCTCGCCGCCTAGCAAAGCGCCGTGTCCCTTCACCGCCTCGCCGCCTAGCAAAGCTCCGCGTGCCGTCGCCGCCTAGCAAAGCGCCGTGTTCCTTCGGCGCCTAGCAAAGCAGCGCGTGCCTTCGCCGCCTCAGAAAGCGCTGCGTGCCTTTCGCCCTCGCCGCCCAACAAAGCGCCGTGTCCCTTCACCGCCTCCCCAATCGCTTCGGCCCTTCGCCGCCCAGCAAAGCGCTGCTTGCCTTCGCCGCCTCACACACCGCTGCGTCCCTTCGCCGCCTCGCCGCTTAGCAAACGCGTAGTAGCGCCGAAGGCACACGGCGCTTTTGTAGGCGCCCAAGGCACGTGGCGCTTTGCTAAGCACCGAGGCAGCGAAGGCACGCAGCGATCTGATCGTGGTGGACGGGCTAGGGCGCCTTGCTAGGCGGCGAGGCGGCGAAGGCACGCAGCGCTTTGCCAGGCGCCCAAGGACGCAGCGCTGTGCGAGGCGGCGAGGGCACGCAGTGCTTTGCCAGGCGCCCAAGGCACGCAGCGCTCTAGGAGGCGGCGAGGGCACACAGTGCTTTGCTAGGCGGCGAGCAGACGTGGAGCTTTGCTAGGCAGCAAAGGCTGAGGACGCTTTGCTAGGCGCTTTGCTAGGCGGCGAAGGCACGAAGCGATTGGGGAGGCGGCGAAGGCACACGGCGCTTTGCTAGGCGGCGAGGGCGAGAAGGCACGCAGCGCTCTCTTAGGCGGCGAGGCAGCGAAGGCACGCGCTGCTTTGCTAGGCGCCGAAGGCACGCAGCGCTTCCTTCGTTTGCGAGGCAGCGAAGAGATGGAGCGCTTTGCTTGTTGGCCAGGCAGCGAACAGGCGCTGTGCTTTGCTTTCTGCCACTCAGCGAATACACGCAGCGCTCTGCTTTTTGGCGAGGCAGTGAACAGATGCAGCGTCTAGTTTGCGAGGCGGCCAAGAGACGCGGCGCTTTGCATGGTGGCGAGGCGGCGAGCAGATCGAGTGGTTTGCTTGTTGGTGAGGCAGCGAAGAGATGCAGCGGTTTGCTTGTTGGCGAGGCAGCGAAGAGATTCAGCAGTCTCCTTGTTTGTGACACAGCCAACATGCACAGTGGTTGCTCATTGTGCGAGGCAGCGAAGAGATGCAGCACCTTGCTTGTGCACCAGGTGGTGCAGTGGCATCGCGGATGGCTTTTTGGCGTGGAGGCGAAGCGAGGCAGCACTTTGCTAGTTGGCGAGGCAGCGCAGAGACGCAGCAGTCTGCTTGTTTGTGAGACAGCCAACATGCACAGTGGTTAGCTCTTGTGCGAGGCAGCGAATGACCGCCGAGCAAATCGCTTTGTGCGTTCGCCGCCTCGCTGCCTAGCAAAGCGTCGTCTCCCTTGGGCGCCTAGCAAAGCTGCGCGTGCCGTCGCCGTCAAGCAAAGCGCCGTGTTCCTTGGGCGCCTAGCAAGGAACTGCCTGCGTTCGGCGCCTCGCCGCATCGCAGCCTAGCAAAGCGCTGCGTGCCTTCGGCGGCTGGCAAAGCCGTGCGTGCCTTCGCCGCCTCACACAGCGCGGCGTGCCTTCGCCGCCTGGCAGAGCAGCGCGTGCCTTCGCCGCCTGGCCGCCTGAGAAAGCGCTGCGTGCCTTCTCGCCCTCGCCGCCTAGCAAAGCGCCGTGTCCCTTCACCGCCTCGCCGCCTAGCAAAGCTCCGCGTGCCGTCGCCGCCTAGCAAAGCGCCGTGTTCCTTCGGCGCCTAGCAAAGCAGCGCGTGCCTTCGCCGCCTCAGAAAGCGCTGCGTGCCTTTCGCCCTCGCCGCCCAACAAAGCGCCGTGTCCCTTCACCGCCTCCCCAATCGCTTCGGCCCTTCGCCGCCCAGCAAAGCGCTGCTTGCCTTCGCCGCCTCACACACCGCTGCGTCCCTTCGCCGCCTCGCCGCTTAGCAAACGCCGTAGTAGCGCCGAAGGCACACGGCGCTTTTGTAGGCGCCCAAGGACGCAGCGCTGTGCGAGGCGGCGAGGGCACGCAGTGCTTTGCCAGGCGCCCAAGGCACGCAGCGCTTTGCCAGGCGCCCAAGGCACGCAGCGCTCTAGGAGGCGGCGAGGGCACACAGTGCTTTGCTAGGCGGCGAGCGGACGTGCAGCTTTGCTAGGCAGCGAAGGCTGAGGACGCTTTGCTAGGCGCTTTGCTAGGCGGCGAAGGCACGAAGCGATTGGGGAGGCGGCGAAGGCACACGGCGCTTTGCTAGGCGGCGAGGGCGAGAAGGCACGCAGCGCTTTCTTAGGCGGCGAGGCAGCGAAGGCACGCGCTGCTTTGCTAGGCGCCGAAGGCACGCAGCGCTTCCTTCGTTTGCGAGGCAGCGAAGAGATGGAGCGCTTTGCTTGTTGGCCAGGCAGCGAACAGGCGCTGTGCTTTGCTTTCTGCCACTCAGCGAATACACGCAGCGCTCTGCTTTTTGGCGAGGCAGTGAACAGATGCAGCGTCTAGTTTGCGAGGCGGCCAAGAGACGCGGCGCTTTGCATGGTGGCGAGGCGGCGAGCAGATCGAGTGGTTTGCTTGTTGGTGAGGCAGCGAAGAGATGCAGCGGTTTGCTTGTTGGCGAGGCAGCGAAGAGATTCAGCAGTCTCCTTGTTTGTGACACAGCCAACATGCACAGTGGTTGCTCATTGTGCGAGGCAGCGAAGAGATGCAGCACCTTGCTTGTGCACCAGGTGGTGCAGTGGCATCGCGGATGGCTTTTTGGCGTGGAGGCGAAGCGAGGCAGCACTTTGCTAGTTGGCGAGGCAGCGCA
This sequence comes from Apteryx mantelli, assembly GCF_036417845.1. Taxonomy (NCBI): domain Eukaryota; kingdom Metazoa; phylum Chordata; class Aves; order Apterygiformes; family Apterygidae; genus Apteryx; species Apteryx mantelli. The sequence continues at coordinate 489,728 of NW_027118463.1, forward strand.
GAGACGCAGCAGTCTGCTTGTTTGTGAGACAGCCAACATGCACAGTGGTTAGCTCTTGTGCGAGGCAGCGAATGACCGCCGAGCAAATCGCTTTGTGCGTTCGCCGCCTCGCTGCCTAGCAAAGCGTCGTCTCCCTTGGGCGCCTAGCAAAGCTGCGCGTGCCGTCGCCGTCAAGCAAAGCGCCGTGTTCCTTGGGCGCCTAGCAAGGAACTGCCTGCGTTCGGCGCCTCGCCGCATCGCAGCCTAGCAAAGCGCTGCGTGCCTTCGGCGGCTGGCAAAGCCGTGCGTGCCTTCGCCGCCTCACACAGCGCGGCGTGCCTTCGCCGCCTGGCAGAGCAGCGCGTGCCTTCGCCGCCTCGCCGCCTGAGAAAGCGCTGCGTGCCTTCTCGCCCTCGCCGCCTAGCAAAGCGCCGTGTCCCTTCACCGCCTCGCCGCCTAGCAAAGCTCCGCGTGCCGTCGCCGCCTAGCAAAGCGCCGTGTTCCTTCGGCGCCTAGCAAAGCAGCGCGTGCCTTCGCCGCCTCAGAAAGCGCTGCGTGCCTTTCGCCCTCGCCGCCCAACAAAGCGCCGTGCCCCTTCACCGCCTCCCCAATCGCTTCGGCCCTTCGCCGCCCAGCAAAGCGCTGCTTGCCTTCGCCGCCTCACACACCGCTGCGTCCCTTCGCCGCCTCGCCGCTTAGCAAACGCCGTAGTAGCGCCGAAGGCACACGGCGCTTTTGTAGGCGCCCAAGGACGCAGCGCTGTGCGAGGCGGCGAGGGCACGCAGTGCTTTGCCAGGCGCCCAAGGCACGCAGCGCTTTGCCAGGCGCCCAAGGCACGCAGCGCTCTAGGAGGCGGCGAGGGCACACAGTGCTTTGCTAGGCGGCGAGCGGACGTGCAGCTTTGCTAGGCAGCGAAGGCTGAGGACGCTTTGCTAGGCGCTTTGCTAGGCGGCGAAGGCACGAAGCGATTGGGGAGGCGGCGAAGGCACACGGCGCTTTGCTAGGCGGCGAGGGCGAGAAGGCACGCAGCGCTTTCTTAGGCGGCGAGGCAGCGAAGGCACGCGCTGCTTTGCTAGGCGCCGAAGGCACGCAGCGCTTCCTTCGTTTGCGAGGCAGCGAAGAGATGGAGCGCTTTGCTTGTTGGCCAGGCAGCGAACAGGCGCTGTGCTTTGCTTTCTGCCACTCAGCGAATACACGCAGCGCTCTGCTTTTTGGCGAGGCAGTGAACAGATGCAGCGTCTAGTTTGCGAGGCGGCCAAGAGACGCGGCGCTTTGCATGGTGGCGAGGCGGCGAGCAGATCGAGTGGTTTGCTTGTTGGTGAGGCAGCGAAGAGATGCAGCGGTTTGCTTGTTGGCGAGGCAGCGAAGAGATTCAGCAGTCTCCTTGTTTGTGACACAGCCAACATGCACAGTGGTTGCTCATTGTGCGAGGCAGCGAAGAGATGCAGCACCTTGCTTGTGCACCAGGTGGTGCAGTGGCATCGCGGATGGCTTTTTGGCGTGGAGGCGAAGCGAGGCAGCACTTTGCTAGTTGGCGAGGCAGCGCAGAGACGCAGCAGTCTGCTTGTTTGTGAGACAGCCAACATGCACAGTGGTTAGCTCTTGTGCGAGGCAGCGAATGACCGCCGAGCAAATCGCTTTGTGCGTTCGCCGCCTCGCTGCCTAGCAAAGCGTCGTCTCCCTTGGGCGCCTAGCAAAGCTGCGCGTGCCGTCGCCGTCAAGCAAAGCGCCGTGTTCCTTGGGCGCCTAGCAAGGAACTGCCTGCGTTCGGCGCCTCGCCGCATCGCAGCCTAGCAAAGCGCTGCGTGCCTTCGCCGCCTCACACAGCGCGGCGTGCCTTCGCCGCCTGGCAGAGCAGCGCGTGCCTTCGCCGCCTCGCCGCCTGAGAAAGCGCTGCGTGCCTTCTCGCCCTCGCCGCCTAGCAAAGCGCCGTGTCCCTTCACCGCCTCGCCGCCTAGCAAAGCTCCGCGTGCCGTCGCCGCCTAGCAAAGCGCCGTGTTCCTTCGGCGCCTAGCAAAGCAGCGCGTGCCTTCGCCGCCTCAGAAAGCGCTGCGTGCCTTTCGCCCTCGCCGCCCAACAAAGCGCCGTGTCCCTTCACCGCCTCCCCAATCGCTTCGGCCCTTCGCCGCCCAGCAAAGCGCTGCTTGCCTTCGCCGCCTCACACACCGCTGCGTCCCTTCGCCGCCTCGCCGCTTAGCAAACGCGTAGTAGCGCCGAAGGCACACGGCGCTTTTGTAGGCGCCCAAGGCACGTGGCGCTTTGCTAAGCACCGAGGCAGCGAAGGCACGCAGCGATCTGATCGTGGTGGACGGGCTAGGGCGCCTTGCTAGGCGGCGAGGCGGCGAAGGCACGCAGCGCTTTGCCAGGCGCCCAAGGACGCAGCGCTGTGCGAGGCGGCGAGGGCACGCAGTGCTTTGCCAGGCGCCCAAGGCACGCAGCGCTCTAGGAGGCGGCGAGGGCACACAGTGCTTTGCTAGGCGGCGAGCAGACGTGGAGCTTTGCTAGGCAGCAAAGGCTGAGGACGCTTTGCTAGGCGCTTTGCTAGGCGGCGAAGGCACGAAGCGATTGGGGAGGCGGCGAAGGCACACGGCGCTTTGCTAGGCGGCGAGGGCGAGAAGGCACGCAGCGCTCTCTTAGGCGGCGAGGCAGCGAAGGCACGCGCTGCTTTGCTAGGCGCCGAAGGCACGCAGCGCTTCCTTCGTTTGCGAGGCAGCGAAGAGATGGAGCGCTTTGCTTGTTGGCCAGGCAGCGAACAGGCGCTGTGCTTTGCTTTCTGCCACTCAGCGAATACACGCAGCGCTCTGCTTTTTGGCGAGGCAGTGAACAGATGCAGCGTCTAGTTTGCGAGGCGGCCAAGAGACGCGGCGCTTTGCATGGTGGCGAGGCGGCGAGCAGATCGAGTGGTTTGCTTGTTGGTGAGGCAGCGAAGAGATGCAGCGGTTTGCTTGTTGGCGAGGCAGCGAAGAGATTCAGCAGTCTCCTTGTTTGTGACACAGCCAACATGCACAGTGGTTGCTCATTGTGCGAGGCAGCGAAGAGATGCAGCACCTTGCTTGTGCACCAGGTGGTGCAGTGGCATCGCGGATGGCTTTTTGGCGTGGAGGCGAAGCGAGGCAGCACTTTGCTAGTTGGCGAGGCAGCGCAGAGACGCAGCAGTCTGCTTGTTTGTGAGACAGCCAACATGCACAGTGGTTGCTCATTGTGCGAGGCAGCGAAGAGATGCAGCACCTTGCTTGTGCACCAGGTGGTGCAGTGGCATCGCGGATGGCTTTTTGGCGTGGAGGCGAAGCGAGGCAGCACTTTGCTAGTTGGCGAGGCAGCGCAGAGACGCAGCAGTCTGCTTGTTTGTGAGACAGCCAACATGCACAGTGGTTAGCTCTTGTGCGAGGCAGCGAATGACCGCCGAGCAAATCGCTTTGTGCGTTCGCCGCCTCGCTGCCTAGCAAAGCGTCGTCTCCCTTGGGCGCCTAGCAAAGCTGCGCGTGCCGTCGCCGTCAAGCAAAGCGCCGTGTTCCTTGGGCGCCTAGCAAGGAACTGCCTGCGTTCGGCGCCTCGCCGCATCGCAGCCTAGCAAAGCGCTGCGTGCCTTCGGCGGCTGGCAAAGCCGTGCGTGCCTTCGCCGCCTCACACAGCGCGGCGTGCCTTCGCCGCCTGGCAGAGCAGCGCGTGCCTTCGCCGCCTGGCCGCCTGAGAAAGCGCTGCGTGCCTTCTCGCCCTCGCCGCCTAGCAAAGCGCCGTGTCCCTTCACCGCCTCGCCGCCTAGCAAAGCTCCGCGTGCCGTCGCCGCCTAGCAAAGCGCCGTGTTCCTTCGGCGCCTAGCAAAGCAGCGCGTGCCTTCGCCGCCTCAGAAAGCGCTGCGTGCCTTTCGCCCTCGCCGCCCAACAAAGCGCCGTGTCCCTTCACCGCCTCCCCAATCGCTTCGGCCCTTCGCCGCCCAGCAAAGCGCTGCTTGCCTTCGCCGCCTCACACACCGCTGCGTCCCTTCGCCGCCTCGCCGCTTAGCAAACGCCGTAGTAGCGCCGAAGGCACACGGCGCTTTTGTAGGCGCCCAAGGACGCAGCGCTGTGCGAGGCGGCGAGGGCACGCAGTGCTTTGCCAGGCGCCCAAGGCACGCAGCGCTCTAGGAGGCGGCGAGGGCACACAGTGCTTTGCTAGGCGGCGAGCGGACGTGCAGCTTTGCTAGGCAGCGAAGGCTGAGGACGCTTTGCTAGGCGCTTTGCTAGGCGGCGAAGGCACGAAGCGATTGGGGAGGCGGCGAAGGCACACGGCGCTTTGCTAGGCGGCGAGGGCGAGAAGGCACGCAGCGCTTTCTTAGGCGGCGAGGCAGCGAAGGCACGCGCTGCTTTGCTAGGCGCCGAAGGCACGCAGCGCTTCCTTCGTTTGCGAGGCAGCGAAGAGATGGAGCGCTTTGCTTGTTGGCCAGGCAGCGAACAGGCGCTGTGCTTTGCTTTCTGCCACTCAGCGAATACACGCAGCGCTCTGCTTTTTGGCGAGGCAGTGAACAGATGCAGCGTCTAGTTTGCGAGGCGGCCAAGAGACGCGGCGCTTTGCATGGTGGCGAGGCGGCGAGCAGATCGAGTGGTTTGCTTGTTGGTGAGGCAGCGAAGAGATGCAGCGGTTTGCTTGTTGGCGAGGCAGCGAAGAGATTCAGCAGTCTCCTTGTTTGTGACACAGCCAACATGCACAGTGGTTGCTCATTGTGCGAGGCAGCGAAGAGATGCAGCACCTTGCTTGTGCACCAGGTGGTGCAGTGGCATCGCGGATGGCTTTTTGGCGTGGAGGCGAAGCGAGGCAGCACTTTGCTAGTTGGCGAGGCAGCGCAGAGACGCAGCAGTCTGCTTGTTTGTGAGACAGCCAACATGCACAGTGGTTAGCTCTTGTGCGAGGCAGCGAATGACCGCCGAGCAAATCGCTTTGTGCGTTCGCCGCCTCGCTGCCTAGCAAAGCGTCGTCTCCCTTGGGCGCCTAGCAAAGCTGCGCGTGCCGTCGCCGTCAAGCAAAGCGCCGTGTTCCTTGGGCGCCTAGCAAGGAACTGCCTGCGTTCGGCGCCTCGCCGCATCGCAGCCTAGCAAAGCGCTGCGTGCCTTCGCCGCCTCACACAGCGCGGCGTGCCTTCGCCGCCTGGCAGAGCAGCGCGTGCCTTCGCCGCCTCGCCGCCTGAGAAAGCGCCGTGTCCCTTCACCGCCTCGCCGCCTAGCAAAGCTCCGCGTGCCGTCGCCGCCTAGCAAAGCGCCGTGTTCCTTCGGCGCCTAGCAAAGCAGCGCGTGCCTTCGCCGCCTCGCCGCCTCAGAAAGCGCTGCGTGCCTTTCGCCCTCGCCGCCCAACAAAGCGCCGTGTCCCTTCACCGCCTCCCCAATCGCTTCGGCCCTTCGCCGCCCAGCAAAGCGCTGCTTGCCTTCGCCGCCTCACACACCGCTGCGTCCCTTCGCCGCCTCGCCGCTTAGCAAACGCCGTAGTAGCGCCGAAGGCACACGGCGCTTTTGTAGGCGCCCAAGGCACGTGGCGCTTTGCTAAGCACCGAGGCAGCGAAGGCACGCAGCGATCTGATCGTGGTGGACGGGCTCGGGCGCCTTGCTAGGCGGCGAGGCGGCGAAGGCACGCAGCGCTTTGCCAGGCGCCCAAGGACGCAGCGCTGTGCGAGGCGGCGAGGGCACGCAGTGCTTTGCCAGGCGCCCAAGGCACGCAGCGCTTTGCCAGGCGCCCAAGGCACGCAGCGCTCTAGGAGGCGGCGAGGGCACACAGTGCTTTGCTAGGCGGCGAGCGGACGTGCAGCTTTGCTAGGCAGCGAAGGCTGAGGACGCTTTGCTAGGCGCTTTGCTAGGCGGCGAAGGCACGAAGCGATTGGGGAGGCGGCGAAGGCACACGGCGCTTTGCTAGGCGGCGAGGGCGAGAAGGCACGCAGCGCTTTCTTAGGCGGCGAGGCAGCGAAGGCACGCGCTGCTTTGCTAGGCGCCGAAGGCACGCAGCGCTTCCTTCGTTTGCGAGGCAGCGAAGAGATGGAGCGCTTTGCTTGTTGGCCAGGCAGCGAACAGGCGCTGTGCTTTGCTTTCTGCCACTCAGCGAATACACGCAGCGCTCTGCTTTTTGGCGAGGCAGTGAACAGATGCAGCGTCTAGTTTGCGAGGCGGCCAAGAGACGCGGCGCTTTGCATGGTGGCGAGGCGGCGAGCAGATCGAGTGGTTTGCTTGTTGGTGAGGCAGCGAAGAGATGCAGCGGTTTGCTTGTTGGCGAGGCAGCGAAGAGATTCAGCAGTCTCCTTGTTTGTGACACAGCCAACATGCACAGTGGTTGCTCATTGTGCGAGGCAGCGAAGAGATGCAGCACCTTGCTTGTGCACCAGGTGGTGCAGTGGCATCGCGGATGGCTTTTTGGCGTGGAGGCGAAGCGAGGCAGCACTTTGCTAGTTGGCGAGGCAGCGCAGAGACGCAGCAGTCTGCTTGTTTGTGAGACAGCCAACATGCACAGTGGTTAGCTCTTGTGCGAGGCAGCGAATGACCGCCGAGCAAATCGCTTTGTGCGTTCGCCGCCTCGCTGCCTAGCAAAGCGTCGTCTGCCTTGGGCGCCTAGCAAAGCTGCGCGTGCCGTCGCCGTCAAGCAAAGCGCCGTGTTCCTTGGGCGCCTAGCAAGGAACTGCCTGCGTTCGGCGCCTCGCCGCATCGCAGCCTAGCAAAGCGCTGCGTGCCTTCGCCGCCTCACACAGCGCGGCGTGCCTTCGCCGCCTGGCAGAGCAGCGCGTGCCTTCGCCGCCTCGCCGCCTGAGAAAGCGCTGCGTGCCTTCTCGCCCTCGCCGCCTAGCAAAGCGCCGTGTCCCTTCACCGCCTCGCCGCCTAGCAAAGCTCCGCGTGCCGTCGCCGCCTAGCAAAGCGCCGTGTTCCTTCGGCGCCTAGCAAAGCAGCGCGTGCCTTCGCCGCCTCGCCGCCTGAGAAAGCGCTGCGTGCCTTTCGCCCTCGCCGCCCAACAAAGCGCCGTGTCCCTTCACCGCCTCCCCAATCGCTTCGGCCCTTCGCCGCCCAGCAAAGCGCTGCTTGCCTTCGCCGCCTCACACACCGCTGCGTCCCTTCGCCGCCTCGCCGCTTAGCAAACGCGTAGTAGCGCCGAAGGCACACGGCGCTTTTGTAGGCGCCCAAGGCACGTGGCGCTTTGCTAAGCACCGAGGCAGCGAAGGCACGCAGCGATCTGATCGTGGTGGACGGGCTAGGGCGCCTTGCTAGGCGGCGAGGCGGCGAAGGCACGCAGCGCTTTGCCAGGCGCCCAAGGACGCAGCGCTGTGCGAGGCGGCGAGGGCACGCAGTGCTTTGCCAGGCGCCCAAGGCCACGCAGCGCTCTAGGAGGCGGCGAGGGCACACAGTGCTTTGCTAGGCGGCGAGCAGACGTGGAGCTTTGCTAGGCAGCAAAGGCTGAGGACGCTTTGCTAGGCGCTTTGCTAGGCGGCGAAGGCACGAAGCGATTTGGGGAGCGGCGAAGGCACACGGCGCTTTGCTAGGCGGCGAGGGCGAGAAGGCACGCAGCGCTCTCTTAGGCGGCGAGGCAGCTAAGGCACGCGCTGCTTTGCATAGGCGCGAAGGCACGCAGCGCTTCCTTCGTTTGCGAGGCAAGCGAAGAGATGGAGCGCATTGCTTGTTGCAGGCAGCGAACAGGCGCTGTGCTTTGCTTTCTGCCACTCAGCGAATACACGAGCGCTCTGCTTTTTGGCGAGGCAGTGAACAGATGCAGCGTCTAGTTTGCGAGGCGGCCAAGAGACGCGGCGCTTTGCATGGTGGCGAGGCGGCGAGCAGATAGAGTGGTTTGCTTGTTGGTGAGGCAGCGAAGAGATGCAGCGGTTTGCTTGTTGGCGAGGCAGCGAAGAGATTCAGCAGTCTCCTTGTTTGTGACACAGCCAACATGCACAGTGGTTGCTCATTGTGCGAGGCAGCGAAGAGATGCAGCACCTTGCTTGTGCACCAGGTGGTGCAGTGGCATCGCGGATGGCTTTTTCGCGTGGAGGCGAAAGCGAGACAGCACTTTGCTAGTTGGCGACGGCAGCGCAGAGACGCAGCAGTCTGCTTGTTTGTGAGAAACAGCCAACATGCACCAGGTGGTTGCTCATTGTGCGACGGCAGCGAAGAGATGCATCACCCTTGCTGTGCCCAGGTGGTGCAGTGGCATCGCCGCTTTTTGGCGTGGAGGCGAAGCGAGGCAGCACCTTGCTAGTGGCGAGGCAGCGCAGAGACCGCAAGCAGTCTGCTCTGTTTGTGAGACAGCCAACATGCCCCACAGTGGTTAGCTCTTGGCGAGGCAGCAGAATGCCGCCGAGCAAATCGCTTTGTGCGTTCGCCGCCTCTCGCTGCCTAGCAAAGCGTCGTCTCCTTGGGCGCCTAGCAACAGCTGCCGCGTGCCGTCGCCGTCAAGCAAAGCGCCGTGATCCTTGGGCGCCTAGCAAGAACTGCCTGCGTTCGGCGGCCTCGCCGCAATCGCAAACCTAAGCAAAGCGCCTGCGTGCCCTTCGCCGCCTCACACAGCGCGGCGTGCCTTCGCCGCCTGCAGAGCAGCGCGTGCCTTCGCCGCCTCGCCGCCTGATGAACGCGCTGCGAGCCTTCTCGCCCTCGCCGCCTAGCAAAGCGCCGTGTCCATCTCACCCCCCCCCGCCTCGCCCCCGCCTAGCAAGCTCCGCGTGCCGTCGCCCGCCTAAGCAAAGCGCCTTGATTCCTTCGGCCGCCTAGCCAAAGCAGCGCGTGCCTTCGCCGCCTCAGAAGCGCTGCGTGCCTTCGCCCTCGCCGCCCACAAAGCGCCGTGTCCCTTCCACCGCCTCCCAATGGCTTCGGCCCTTCGCCGCCCAGCAAAGCAGCTGCTTGCCTTCGCCGCCTCACACACCGCTGCTTCCCTTCTCCGCCTCGCCGCTTCGCAACGCAGTAGTAGCGCCGAGGCACACGGCGCTTTTGTAGGCGCCCAAGCACGTGCGCTTTGCTAAGCACAGAGCAGCGAAGCCACGCAGCGATTCGATCGATGGTGGACGGCTAGGGCGCCTTGCTAGGCAGGCGAGGCGGCGAAGGCCTCAGCGCTTTGCCAGGCGTCCCAAGGACGTCAGCGCTGTGCGAGCGGCGAGGGCACGCAGAGCCTTTGCCAGGCGCCCACGGCACGCAGCGCTCTAGAGGCGGCGAGTGGCACACAGTGCTTTGCTAGGCGGCGAGCAGACGTGAGCTTTGCTAGGCAGCAAAGGCTGAGGACGCTTTGCTAGGCGCTTTTGCAGGCGGCGAAGGCACCGCAAGCGATTGGGGAGGCGGCGAAGGCACACGCGCTTTTGCTAGGCGCCCCGAGGGCGAGACGTCACGCAGCGCTCTCTTAGGCGCGAGGCAAGCCGAAGGCACGCGCTGCTTTGCTAGGCGCCGAAGGCCACGCAGCGCTTCCTTCGTTTGCGAGGCAGCGAGAGATGGAGCGCTTTGCTTGTTTGGCCAGGCAGCGAACAGGCGCTGTGCTTTGCTATTCTGCCACTCAGCGAATACCACGCAGCGCTCTGCTTTTAGGCGAGGCAGTGAACAGATGCAGCGTCTAGTTTGCGAGGCGCCAAGAGACGCGGCGCTTTGCATGTGGCGAGGCGGCGAGCAGATCCGAGTGGTTTGCTGATGGTGAGCATCGAGAGATGCAGCGGTATGCTGTATGCAGAGGCAGCGAAGCGATTCAGCAGTCTCCTTGTTTGTGACACAGCCCAACATGCACAGTGGTTGCTCATTGTGCGATGGCACGCGAAGAGATGCAGCACCTGGCTTGTGCCCCATGTGGTGCAGTGCACGCGGAATGGCTTTTTGGCGTGGAGGCGAAGCGAGGCAGCACTTTTGCTAGTTGCGAGGCAGCGCAGAGACGCAAGCAGTCTGCTTGTTTGTGAGACAGCCAACAAGCCCAGTGGTTAGCATCTTGTGCGACGGCAGCGAATGACCGCCGAGCAAATCGCTTTGTGCGTTCGCCGCCTCGCTGCCTAGCAAAGCGTCGTCTCCCTTGGGCGCCTAGCCAAGCTGCGCGTGCCGTCGCCGTCAAGCAAAGCGCGCCGTGTTACCTTGGGCGCCTAGCAAGGAACATGCCTGCGTTCGGCGCCTCGCCGCATCGCCGCCTAGCAAAGCGCTGCGTGCCTTCGGCGGCTGGCAAAGCCGTGCGTGCCTCGCCGCCTCACACAGCGCGCGAGCCTTCGCCGCCTGGCAGAGCAGCGCGTGCCTTCGCCGCCTGTCCTCCATATACAGCGCATGCTTTCCATCACGCCCTCGCCGCCCATAGTCACAAGCTCCTATACCATCCACCGCCCTCGCCTCCTATCCAACACCTCCGCGTGCCGTCGCCGCTAGCAAGCGCCCGTGTTCCTTCGGGCCTAGCAAAGCTGCGCGTGCCTTCGCCGCCTCAGAAAGCGCTGCGTGCCTCGCCCCTCTCCGCTCTACCCCACAAGCGCCGGTCCCTCACCCGCCCACCCCAACTCGCAACCGCCCCTCGCCGCCAGCAAAGCGCTGCTTGCCTTCGCAGCCTCAACACGCTGCGTCCCTCGACCGCCTCCTCCCCCCCCCCCCCCTAGCAAACGCCGTAGGTAGTCGCCGAGCTCCCCCCCCCTTCCACCAAAGGCTCTATATATATACGGCGCCCAAGACGCAGCGCTGTGCGAGGCGCGAGGGCACGCCAGTGCTTTGCCAGGCGCCCAAGCACGCAGCCGCTTTGCCAGGCGCCCAAGGCCGCAGCGCCTCTAGGAGGCGGGCGAGGGCACACAGTGCTTTGCTAGGCGGCGAGCGGACGTGCAGCTTTTGCTAGGCAGCGAAGGCTGAGACGCTTTGCTAGGCGCTTTGCTAGGCGGCGAGGCACGAAACGCGATTGGGGGCGGCGAAGGCACACGGCGCTTGCTATGCGGCGAGGCGCCGAAGGCACCGCAGCGCCTATCTTAAGGCTGCGAGGCAGCGAAGCACGCCGCTGCTTTGCTCGGCGCCGAGGACGCAGCCGCTTCCTTCGTTAGCGAGGCAGCGACAGAGATGAGCGCTTTGCTTGTTGGCCAGCAGCGAACAGGCGCTGCTGCTTTGCTTTCTGCCACTCAGCGAATACACGCAGCGCTCTGCTTTTTGCGAGGCAGTGAACAGATGCAGCGTTAGTTTGCGAGGCGGCCAAGAGACGCGGCGCTTTGCATGTTGTCGAGGCGGCGAGCAGAATCAGAGTGTTTGCTAGTTGGTGAGGCAGCGAAAGATGCAGCGGTTTGCTTGTTGGCGAGGCAGCGCGAGATCAGCAGTCTCCTTGTTTTTGACACAGCCAACATGCACAGTGTTGCTCATTGTGCGAGCAGCGAAGAGATGCAGCACCTTGCTGTGCACCAGGTGGTGCAGTGGCATCGCGGATGCCTTTTTGGCGTGGAGGCGACATCGAGCAGCACTTTGCTAGTTGGCGAGGCAGCGCAAGACGCAGCAGTCTGCTGTTTTGAGACAGCCAACATGCACCGTGGTTAGCTCATTGTGCGAGGCAGCGAATGACCGCCGAGCAAATCGCTTGTGCGTTCGCCGCCCTCGCTGACCTAGCAAGCGTCGTCTCCCTCGGGCGCCTAGCAAAGCTGCGGTGCCGTCGCCGTCAAGCAAAGCGCCGTGTTCCTGGTGCGCCTAGCAAGGAACTGCCTGCGTTCCGGCGCCTCTCCGCATCGCAGCCTAGCAAAGCGCTGCGTGCCTCGCCGCCCCACACAGCGCGGCGTGCCTCCGCCGCCTGGCAGAGCAGCAGCGTGCCTTCCGTCCGCCTCGCCGCCTGAGAAAGCGCCGTGTCCCTTCACCGCCTCGCCGCCTAGCAAAGCTCCGCGTGCCGTCGTCCGCCTAGCAAAGCGCCA